>NC_056705.1:4802330-4837330 GCF_018831695.1 Puntigrus tetrazona
CTAGTTGTTTTAGTTCTGAATAATCCTGCCCTACAGAACTACAGTAATAGGATTCAGAGTTGTCTGCATCTCTGTCCTGATTCTCATTCTGGTGATTGTTTGTGCTGCAGATATCAGGCCGCTCGGAGGAAAGCTGATTTCTGCGGATGTTGCTTGAGCATCTAATTTGAGGGCCGTTATTAATGCGCTGAAATACAGATCTAATCATTTGCTCTGCTGGTTATAACGCAGCCGCTCGCATACGGACAGCAATCTGAGCAGAGATTGAGCTAATCAAACTCCTCAGTGATGCTGAAAGACGCCTGGAGAAAAAGAGACAGAGAGAGATGTGTGTTCGACATGACCGCACAATTACAGACGGAATGAGACGGAGACAGGCTGGACACACACACATTTTGGGGCCAGGGGCCCTTGACAGGGAAGAAAACGCTTCCCAGGCGTGCTACAGTGTGTATTGTAATCATCAGTGCAGTCGTTGTCCCGTCCACCCTCTTATCACTGGACATCACAGGGACGCTTTCAGGGCTGGTCACCGGGGTTCTTCAGGGATGGGTTCTTGGACCCCTCCTCTTCTCCACATACACTACATCACTCGGTCCCATCATACAGGATCGTGACTTCTCCTACCACTCCTATGCTGACGACACACAGCTCTACATCTCTTTTCAACCAGATGATCCAGCAGTACCTGCACGGATCTCAGGGTGTCTGACGGATGAAAAATCACCACCTGCAGTTCAACCTGGCTAAGACTTCTTGTCTTCTCTCAATCCATTTTTCATCCCATGCTTTGGATAGAGGTGTTCTATGGGTTCAGCTACATCCTCCCCCCGGGACAACACGCCAAAATACGCTTAATATTTCTTATTATATGTAAGGGTTCATTTGTGAAATACACAGATACTCATTCATAACAGCATTGGATTAAGTGTATAGCATATATTTCTGTTTTATTTAATTACATTTTAATAACTTCTGTGATCCATGATGAGAGGCTCTGCATCTGACACTAGGGATGGACCGAAATTGCATTTTTATTTTTCGGACGATAATATGCTATATATTCTGCAGTTTTAGGCTCAGTATCCACTCAATGAACATGCCTCTGCTTATATAGTAACCTACCGCTCGTGCTCAAAGTCTGTTCAATTACATTAACCAATATATTTTTAAACGAATTAATAAACTATCGTTCACTATTAGTTCATGTTATTTATAATAGTTAATTAATGCCAACTAATGTTACCAGCTGTCACGGTGTGGTTTAAGAGAGAGAAGGAGCATTAGACGAGAATGCAACAAATTAATCTTCCAAACACAATAATATCACTGCAAACAAAAACCACACATAAACGAGGACGATCGGACAAACTGAACGGAAACAAACTGGACTTAAATAGAAAGTCAATTACTAAATTAACGAGACACACCTGAAGACAATGATACAATTAACTGAAACGAAAAAGTAGGGCATACAGAGCAAGTGGACATGAAAACAACTACAAAAGATGTGACACCAACACTACTGTAAAGTGTTCTTATTAATATAGCATAAATTCTGTCCTGTTTAGTTACTTTTAGTAAAGGTGTGGTTATTTTAAAGGCTTGTGTTTTTATCCATTTATTTATTTTTATTCAGTATTATTAAAACTACAAAAAAAATATAATAGGGTAAGCAAAATAATCATGTAATTATCTAATCATGTAAACTATTTAATTCAAACAAAAAACAGGATTATTTATCTGACCCCACTGGCAGATTGTTTCAAGCAGAAACTTTTCTTTTGTCTTGTTTTTTTTTTCTTCATTATTTTGTCTTGTTTTTTCATAATTATTTCTGAATATAATTTTACTTATCTAGAAAATCCTTCTTGATTTTAGAATTTTTAGATATTTTGTCTGAAAACAAGACAAAAATTCTAAGCAAATTTTTTTTTTTCAGTGTAATGATGCTGAAAATTCAGCTACACAGAATTATAGCTCAACAGATATTCACATAGACAACAGCTGTTCCTCTTCAGGGACTCGAGCTGCGTTGAAAGCGCTATGGGAATGCCTCCAGCTTGACCACGCTCTGAATCTGATGTCTACTCTGTCCAATGGATGGGCGAGACGTCACGGGCCTGGAAGCTTAAAATCACATGCTGTGAAACCTGGTGTCTGCTCTCTGTTCTCTGCATCATCCTTGAAGGCTCTGTCTTTGTCCTCTAAGCCTTTGCATACCACCTCTTGGCACGGAGTGTCTGCACACGCTAGAGGTGTCCGAGGTATACCACACAGACCTGCTGAAAGAGCTGGATGAAAACCACTGATCTGTCTGTGCGCACCACCAAGGAGACCACCCGTGCCATTGGCAGGTCAATGACAGCAATGGTGGCAACGGAGAGGCACCCTGCTGGTGCAAACCAGTCTGTTCGCAGACAACGTCATTTACCTCCTCAACAGATTTCTGGAGGCAGGTGGCAGAGTTCCAGGTTTCTCCCCTGTAGTTCTCTAGCTCAGGATGCTTCTGGGCAGGAACAGCCCTCAACGAGTACTGGGTCCTCATACCTAGAGGCTCAGACCGGCACGACTGGGGTGCTAAGCAACGCTCTGCATCTGGGGGATCTGCAATCCCAGTCTGTGGATCGTGGATCACTATTGCTTACAAGTCATCTGGACTCCCCTCACCTTTGTGGGTCAAGGCTCACTCAACCCGAGGTGTGGTGGCTTCTATGGCCTTCTTATCAGATATCTCTATGCAGGACATCTGCATGGTCCACACCTCTAACCTTAGTCAGGTTTTATGGCCTTGACATGCGAGCCACTCCAGACACTGGCACATATTTCTGGCATCCCTGATAGGGCGTTCCTTATTCCTGAGGCTGACGCCAGTTTCATGTGCTTTTAAGTTATCGTCCGTGATGTCTCATTGGACAGATTACACAGAAGATTCAGAGCATGGTCAAGCAGGTGTCAGAATCGAACCCGGGTCGCTGGTGTGAAAGGCAAAGTTCAATCAAAGTGAGCTACTCAGGAGACTCAAGTGCAGAGGTGTAAAGGTCTTCTCAGAATTTATTTCAAGAACTTAGAATCCACAGAAGATCAAAATTGCAACAAAGAATTCAAAAATAGAAATGATAAAGTCCAATAAACAGCACAGGGCAGAACTGAGAAAATCATGAAAACTTAACTTAACATCCTCAGTGGAAATCCAAAAATGCAAGGCAAAAAACAAAACTTAAAGGATAATCACAAAAAACTTTCTGGTTTAAGGACAGAGATGAAGACTAGAAAGACAGGTCAATCTCCAGCATGACTTAAAGCAAAGACTCAGTGACATTTCACCCACGAGGCCCAATATAAATAGGCAGGTAAATTAGATCACATGACTAACACATCTGACAATAATCAGGCAATCAAAAATGGCGAGAAAATGCAGTGTAGGGCAAGGACAAAAAAACAAAAACAAAAACAGAGACATCACAGAAAAAGCACAATAGCGGCCACTAGGGACCCAAAACAGAATAAACTCCTAACAGGACCCTCCCCTCTAGGAACGTCTCCTGACGATCTTTGGACAGTTCGGGTGAGTACGATGGAATTCCTCACAAAGTTTTTTGTCCAAAATGTCACCATCAGGAACCCATGACCGCTCCTCGAGTCCATAGCCCTCCCAGTCAACAAGATACTGAATTCCACCCCGCACACAACGGGAATTGAGCAACCGGTGGATGGTGAATACAGTCGCTCCATTGATGAACCGGGGAGGAGGGGGGGCTTTAGGGGCAGGGGCATGTGGAGACAACAGCACAGGGCGCAACAGAGAAACATGAAAAGTGGGGTTTATCTTAAGGGATCGGGGCAACAGGAGCCGATAAGTCACAGGGTTGATCCTGCGAAGCACCTTAAAAGGGCCTACATAGCGAGGGGCGAGCTTACGAGACTGAACCCGCAGGGGAAGATCTTTGGAAGACAGCCAGACCCTTTGGCCTGGGCAGAAATGCTGAGCTGGTCTCCTGTGACGATTGGCCTGGGAGTGGTTGGACCTGGATGTCCGCAGTAATGCCCTGCGGGTTTTACTCCAAATTCTCCTACAGCGCCTGATGAAGTGTTGTACTGAGGGAACTCCGGCGTTCTCCTCCTGTTCTGGAAACAGAGGGGGTTGGAAACCAAATTGGCACTGAAAGGGAGAAACCTTGGTAGCAGAGGACTGGAGGGTGTTGTGAGCATATTCTGCCCACGGCAACCAGGTGCTCCATGAAGATGGGTTGTCCATAGCCAGGCTCCTCAAGGTGGCCTCCAGTTCTTGGTTGAGCCTCTCCGTCTGCCCGTTGGACTGGGGATGGAAGCCGGAGGTGAGACTGGCAGTGGCACCGAGGAGTCTGCAGAACGCTCGCCACACCCGGGAGGAGAATTGAGGCCCTCGGTCCGAAACAATGTCCTGAGGAAGACCAAACACTCGGAAGACATGATTGAACATTAGTTTGACAGTCTCAAGAGCAGAAGGAAGCTTCAATAAAGGAATAAATCGACAAGCCTTAGAGAACCTGTCAACTACAACTAAAATAACTGTGTTACCTTTGGATTCTGGGAGCCCAGTGATGAAGTCTGCCGACACATGGGACCAGGGGCGCTTAGGGATAGGAAGAGGGTGAAGCAGACCTTGAGGGCGCTGACGTGGGTTCTTACTCTGGGTGCACACTGAACAGGCCAACACAAAGGTCTTAACGTCCTTTCCCATGCCTGGCCACCAGAAATGTCTCTGCAGGAATTCCAAAGTTCTTTGGGACCCCGGGTGTGCAGTAAGGTGGGAGGAGTGACTCCACTGGAGAACCTTAGATCGTGCCTGGCGAGGTACATACAAAAGACCAGGTGGACCTGTTCCAGGGTCTGGGTCTTGACGTTGGGCACTCCTAACAGCTGCCTCAACACCCCACCGGATAGGGGCAACAATACGGGAGGGTGGGACCACCGTGCTTACTTCACTCACTTTACCAGTAGTAGAAAACTGCCTAGACAAGGCATCAGGCTTAGTGTTCTTTGAGCCTGGGCGATATGACAGGGTGAAGTCGAAGCAGCTGAAAAACATAGCCCACCGAGCCTGGCGAGGGTTAAGGCGTTTTACTTGCTGGAGGTACTCCAAGTTCTTGTGGTCTGTCCAAACCAGAAACGGGTGTTGTGCTCCCTCCAGCCAGTGTCTCCATTCATCAAGAGCCTTCTTAACTGCAAGCAGCTCACGATCTCCTACATCATACCGTGATTCAGTTGGGTTGAGGCGGTGAGATAAGTAGGCACAGGGGTGCAGTCTACCATTAGACCGCTGAGAGAGGACTGCTCCTATGCCAACGTCCGATGCATCAACTTCAACAATAAAGGGCTGCCCTGGATCAGGGAGGACCAGTATGGGCACTGAGGAAAAGCGGAGCTTGAGGTCTTGAAATGCTTCCTCTGCCTTGGAAGTCCACTCAAAAGAAGCTCCATTCTTCTTGGTGAGTGCAGAGATAGGTGCTGCCACTGAGCTGAAGTTCCGGATAAACTTGCGATAGAAGTTAGCAAATCCAAGGAATTGCTGGACCTCTTTCACCGATTTAGGAGTGGGCCACTCCGTGACAGCTTCAGTTTTTGACGGGTCCATCTGGATCTGCCCTTCCCTCAAGACAAATCCAAGAAATGAGACCTCTGAGACATGGAATTCGCACTTTTGCGGTTTAACAAAAAGTTGGTTCTTCAAAAGTCGTTGAAGGAGCCTCCGTACATGAACCCGGTGCTCCTGTAGTGACTTAGAGAAAATGAGTATATCATCAAGATAGACAAACACAAAATGATTTATCATATCTCTAAGCACATCATTAATAAGAGCCTGAAAGACTGCAGGTGCATTAGTAAGACCAAAAGGCATCACCTGGTATTCATAGTGTCCTGAGGGGGTATTGAAGGCGGTTTTCCATTCATCCCCTTGCCTAATACGGATAAGGTGGTAGGCATTGCACAGGTCCAATTTAGTGAAAACAGTGGCACCCTGGAGCAAGTCAAAGGCTGTGGACATCAGCGGAAGTGGGTATCTATTACGGATAGCCATCTTATTCAATGTACGGTAATCAATACAAGGTCGGAGCCCACCGTCCTTCTTGCTGACAAAAAAAAAATCCGGCACCAGCAGGCGAAGTGGATGGTTGAATAAATCCAGAGGCCAAGGCGTCCTTGATGTAGTCATCCATGGCCTTGCGTTCTGGCAGAGAGAGGGAAAAAATTCGTCCACGTGGAGGACTGGTGCCAGGGAGGAGATCAATTGCACAGTCATAGTGCCGGTGCGGGGGTAAAAAGGCTGCCTTACTTTTGCTGAAAACCTCTTTAAGATCCGAATACTCCACGGGAACTTGAGACAACTCAGCAGGATCTAGACACTCAATAGGCAAAACTAGAGGACTGGAAAAGAGGCAGGTAGCGTGACAAGAAGGACCCCACTCAATGACACAGCCAGTCACCCAATCAATGTGGGGGTTATGACGGGTAAGCCATGGGATGCCAAGAATTACTGGAATTTCGGGTGAATGGATGAGATGCAAGGAAATCTCTTCTCGATGGGCTTCAGACTGGAGGCGCAAGGGAGAGGTTACTTGAGTGACCTTGCCATCACCCAATGCTTGGCAGTCTTTTGAACTTGAGGGCAAAGTTTGTGTCCATAAAATTACCGGCTGCCCCTGAGTCCACCAGGGCCATACAAGAATGAACAGACTCACCCCAGGAGATGGAAATGGGAAGGTAGACTCCTTGGCCAGGAAACTCGAGAGACAGAGTAGCTCCCGACAGGTCTGATCTTTTCCCAAGAGCTCTGGGCATGAAACTCGAAAGTGGCCAGGTTTGCCACAGTAGATGCAGCACCTTTCTCTTCTTCGGTGCTCTCTTTCAGCTGCTGACAAGCGGGTGCGGCCAATCTGCATAGGTTCTGGGGAATCAACTGACAATGATGAAGGGTTCCATCCAGAGATTTCTGAGAGAGGGCCTGGTCCCGGCGACGCTCCCTAATTCGATTATCCAGGCGAATGGCATGTGAAATCAAGGAGTCCAGGTCACTGGGAAATTCCAGAGAGGCCAATCCATCCTTAACAGCATCTGATAGACCATGATGGAATGCAGAGACCAGGGCAGGCTCATTCCACCCACTAACGGCTGCAAGGGTCCGGAATGAAATGGCATAGTCCGCAACACTGTTTCTTCCCTGCTGGATTGACATTAGTCGTTTAGCAGCATCCTGGCTGACTTATCAAAGACTCGAAGCATATCTTCTGAAAACCTCTTGCAATCAGAGCACTCAGGGCCTTTGCCAGATGGAGGTTGCCCATGCCCAGGCATGCTTGCCATCATACCTCTGTGGTGCTGGGAGGCGAGGTTCAGTTCGATGAGGTAGCGGCGGAGGTGGTACTGGAGGAGCAGGAGGCATTGGCTGTGCTGGGGGAGCTGGGGAAATCAGACTCTGAAGAGTCGTTCCAATTTGCTGGAGCATGGCATCATGGCGCGCCAGAATCTCCTGTTGGTTGGTCAGTGCTTGGCCATGTGTATCCATGGTGGATCCAAAGCTGGTGATAGCCGCCATGAGTTTCTCAAACTCTGTAGCAGGAACACTGTGCGCAGCCTCTGCTGAGTCAGTCATGACTGAGTCTTCTGTCAGAATCGAACCCGGGTCGCTGGTGTGAAAGGCAAAGTTCAATCAAAGTGAGCTACTCAGGAGACTCAAGTGCAGAGGTGTAAAGGGACCCAAAACAGAATAAACTCCTAACAGCAGGAGGTGGAGGACGAAGCACAACTAGAGCGAGAGGACAAAAGAACCTGGAGTGGCTCGCATGTCTAGACCATAACGCATGACAAAGTGTGGACCATCCCACAGTGTGGCTGATGTCCTGCAGACGTTTACATTCTAATTATATTTCAGTTTTTTGATTAAATAAATCCAGCTTTAGTGAGCAGAAGAGACATCTTCAGAAATTAGTTGACACAACCAGAGTTTACACACACACACACACACACACACAGACACACACAAAGAGAAACAATCATAAATACTGCTGATGTACAAACCTCATAAACCTGAATAAAAGGCCTTTAATCAATTAAGATTTCAATGAAAAACTATTCAATTTATATTATTATTACTGAGCAAAATTTCAACTGAATTACAACCTTGCATATAGTACAGGACTGAGATCTCTGAGATGTCATCAGATCCACTCAGTCTATCTCAGCGTCAAAGTGTCTTTGACAGAAAGCCTCCGATCTGATACGAATACGGACGAAGGCTTTTGAGCAATGATCTGTACATGTATTGACCCATCTCTGAGTCCCATCTCTGAAATGACTGATGGAAACGCTAAATTACAAAAAAATCCCTTAATTTAAAAGTTTTTACTCTCGCTTGAGGTGATTTTTGACTTCAAAAGGGTTAGTTCAAATAACAGTGGATGAAAACACATTTTGATAATAAATTCCTTCATATGCATCAAAAAGTCTTATATATTTTCAAAATATATACTGCATGTGTGTGTATTTATACATAAAAAATAAACACGTATAGTATGTAAACAAAAACGTTTATTTCAGACGTGACTAGTTTTATGAATTATTCCAATTTTGCACATAGGTTCAATTCACAACTTTGTAAATAAACCTGGTTAATGATGGTATGACGCTGACGCAGCCAGTATTGAGCTCATCTGCAGCTGAAAGCATTCGTTTGTCGTTCATCTTCATTATTATTTCAGTTTAAGCCTTCTGTCTCCAAAAGCAGCTGTTTTAAAAACCAAATACATTTGCAGGAGGATCAGTGTGAAGAAGAACATCCCTCCATTTAAGACAGTCGAGGGTAAATAAACACTGAGCTCCTTCTAATTACCACAATTTCACTGATGCCAATTAAGAGATTAACGCTCAGCCTACAGAAACACACAATGAAATATTCATGATAATAATACAGCAGAGAAAACAAATATTTCAATCAAATATGCCTCGTTTTCATTTGAGCCTCCAGACTTTAGTGCAGTGAACGACACGATTCAGTCCTGTGAAGGAAGTACAGTTCCTGTGAGGATTTTTTTTTTTTTGAGAGTCATCTAAATTGTCATGCTTTCATATCATATATATATATTAATTATTATAATTATAATTATATATAGCACAAATATGTATCTCCTATAATACATCTCATTAAGATTAATTGATTCCAGAGACAGTCTCTGCATTGTTCTCTCTCTTCATTATACATCCCTGTCAGTGTATTCTTCTACTTTCTACTGTTCAGTGCTTTGATGCAACCTGTGTTGTTAAAAGAGCTATATAAATAAAAATGATTGATTGATTAAGATATTCAAACATATAAAACAATGCTGATTGAGACCTGAAGAAATAAAGTCTCAGAAGATGTGAGATGTTTAGGAGGTTCTTGAAGATCATCAAAGTAAAGCTCCTCAAAAGATCCTGATGATCAGGTTCTTCTAGAAAACGACTGTTGGAGAATCAAGTAAAGACAGTAAGAACTCATCTGGAGAGAAGCTTTTCTACAATTGACCATTCGTAAAGAGCTTGAGTGATGGGCAATCTGACCAATCAGAAAACGCATACATTACGCTGCTATCTTGTCCACCATCTACAGCCGGTTTTTGTAGAAATTTATGTAAAAACAACGATTGAATCTAAACTTTTTCAATATAATATAAAAATGTGCTGTTCCTGGCTGAAACAGTATTAGTAATAAGACGGAATTCCTTTTAATGTAGTTTTGTGAAAACCTGTCCGGTGCTGTATGCATGGATTTCAGCCCTGAAGTTAAATACTCTGTGTGAACTAAAGAATCTGTTAAAACGTGTGCTCTTGTCATTCTGTGGACAAAATCCTGTGAACTTAACCCAGATTGAGATCTGCAGATCTGTTATCAACACAGCTCTCCTCTCATCGCTTCATCTCATCTTCTCACTCATTAAACTATGACAGCTCTTTAAGTTACAGCACACTATCACACCACGTGCTTCTTAAAAACATCATGTATATGTTTCATGTTATATTGTTGGTTTGGAAAATACGGAAATAGCACATGCCAAGAAGCCTCGGCTGTAACTTATCCATTCTAGCTTTAATCACACTTCGGTGAACTTAAACTTAATATGGCGTGTTCTGCAAAAGAAATGAAAACTTTCTGATTTTCATTTCATTTTCGTGTTGTCTTTTATGTAAATATGAAAAGACAATCTGTCATGACACATTAAAGAACCACAACATAGCCTGATTTGTTTTGTCGGTGTGTTCTCAGTATTCTCTTTGCTCTGCGATGTATTTTTCACTGTGTGAGAACACGTGTGTAGTGTGAGAGCTGCAGTGTTTAACGGCCATGGCAACAGTAACTAAGGAGGGCGGGTCTTTGAGAACGGTCAATAGGTCAGCTCTGTGTGATCACGGTCATTTCATCAGATCCGCCGCGGATCGGTGATATTTACCGTGTGATGCTGGCATTTGACGGCGTCTTTCATTAAAGCCTCACCTGAGCTCCGTTAGCAGCTCCGGCCGGGTTCAGACGCTGGGCTAATGGCATCGCGTCCGCTCCATTAAACCTCACACACGCTCCGTCGAGCGCTAACACCTCCGTCCTGCTGCAGAAACTACAAACGCTCGCTCCAGACCTCGCCATTAATTCAGCCTCTTTGTCTGACGCGCTTTTATGTGCCTCATTAGTTAAACACACATTTGTGTTTCAGAAGATCTCAGAGAGCGCAGACAGAACAAAGACAAAGCGCGCCAGTCGCTCACATTTTAAGAGTTTAGCGTTAGCGAGATCTAACGGCCCTCTCGCGTTCGCCTCGGCTTGTCGGGGTTCACACATTTAATTGTTCCTTTAATGGCTTAAGTAGGGAGATTATTCACTCGATTTAATGTGTGTTTGAGCGACCCGTCGGAGAGAGCCGTGAGGTCAGACAGGTACTGAATCCTCCCGCCTTCACAGGAAGTTCAGCGGAACACTTCCTGTGTCATCACAGAGTGAGTAAAGCGCCTCACGGGGTTGAAAAAAATCCTCAGGGAATCCTAAAAATGTTTATCCAGCATCACACATGAAACGTGTCTTCACACAGAAAGCTTTTAGCTCATTTTAAAATGATCTTTATTTGTATATTTTCTTTTTCTCCACTCACTTTGTGCAACGAATGTCATCTGAAGCATTAAGTAAAAAATCACCCGGGCCGTATATGAAGAGAAATGTGTTGCACGTTATTTTATGCAGAGATCATGTTTGTGAGCGATCTTACTAGAGACACGCTAACATCTCCAACCCTGCACAGAAAACAAACATGGAAATCATTACTACATTAACATATTTAGCAAGTGGAAATATGCTAAGCAGCGATGATTTGGGTCTGTCACAGCCTTCTTTAAGAAAAGACTACAAACAATAACAGCACCTTCAGAACCGTATTTTGTTGCTGTTCATTTCCTATGAAATGTGTTAAGTGTGATTGCATCGTAAATAAAAAATAAAGAAAATATATACACACACACACATATATACATACACATGTGTGTGAGAGAGAGAAAGAGAGAGAGAGAGAGAGAGAGAGAGAGAGTGAATAGTTTTATCTAATAGTTCTCTGAGAGGATTCGTAGAGTCTTTAAGAACACAGGTCCTGGCGTGTACCAGACCGTCTGCCTCATTTACAGTAAAACATCACTCCCTGCTCTTCTATCAACTGCTTCTGTTTTAAAAATCTATTTATATGGAATGAACACACTATTTTTATGTTTTGATTTTTTGTTTTTCTTACCTGAATGCTTTTGTTTAGATGTCAAATGAAAAACATAATACACTTGTTCTTTTTTTGGATCTGTTCTTAGTTAATAATAATAAAAATACATTTAAAAATGGCTAAATTGTGAATTAAAGGGGTGGTTGATTTTTTTTTGTGTTAGTGGGTAATATTGTTTTTTTGACCATAAACAACATACGATAAAGAATAGATGCAGCGCTAAAAGTTTGTAGCGAGGGGCGGGGCGTTTAGACATGCTCTAGAGGCGGTTTAGCCAATCACAAAACACTAGGCCAGCTAACCAATCAAAGCCCATTGTATATTTCTGAGGGAAGGGATTTATAAAAACAGGAAATGATCAGTGCATTTTTTAAAGAAGGTAAAGAGTGGTGTGGAATAAAGATAAATGATATGTAATAAAATATATATATTTTGTGTTTGTTTTGTCTCTTTTGTTTTTTACAAAGCATTAACACATGTTAGATTTCATCCAGTAAACACAATAAATAAAACCAACAAAAACTATCAACCACCTCATTAATATAGTAATGTTTATTAAGAAAAGATGTAGCATTGCTCTGTGACTTTGAAACCTTCAGAAACCTTTAACTGGGTTTTTTCTGAAATATGTGTGGCTCTGTCGTTTTTATCTGATTCTAACAAATCATAAATGAAGAAGAATGTAAGGTGACACTTTATTGAACTTCTACACGTCAACTAACTTTGACTAGAGTATAAGTAGACTCTTTATTGTGACGATCTCCCTAGCAGTCAACTAATACTCTACTAACTCTACAGTGAGAGGTGCAGCTTTACTGATAGTCAACAGAATGTGTTTCCATCAAAATGAAGATCTAAAGAACTCATTTTTGAACAGTTGCTCATTGTGAGTTATTTTGAGACGCATCTCTGCTGCTCCAGTGAAGGAGTCAGGAGCGAAAGGAAGGTGTGAGATCTGCTGGAGATCGTTTCCCTCGGGTCGTTAGTTCAGGGATCATCGTTTCATCTCTTCTTGCCTTTCTTCTTAGTTTGTTTCTTGTTGTCACAAACATTTACAAACCCATTAAAATGACTAAATTGAGCAATACCTGTTATTAAATAGATAAAGACGGACTAATTGACCCTGAATCTGTCCCTGAGCAGATCTATCAGTGAAGTGAGGTCACATCTCGACAAGTGTTAGAAAACTGTTACAGTTAATAAATGACGAGCCATCGGCCGTTAAAAACTATATTTCAGATGACTCTACTGTTGTTAAACAGCCTTTTGGGCTTCATTTGTAGAGAACAGATCAATTAGGAAGGTGTTTCTCCATCTTTTGATGACGTGGGATTGCTATGAGACTCTTCATTAGCTGGATGACTAATTTCTGAAGTTCAGACACACTTCAGCATCGTTTTCAGACTCATTATCACGTCAAAATATCAAAACAGAAGTGCACTAATGTTTGAACTGTACATGTTCAGAGAGTGTGAAATTATATATATGTGTGTGTGTGTGTGTGTGTGTGTGTGTGTGTGTGTGTGTGTGTGTGTGTGTGTGGCTTTGACACATGAGCGCTGTCACAGAAAATATTCTGCATTAATGTACGTGTGACGAATGAATTCAGGCTAATTGCAGACACTGATAAGAATCTGGCTCGTTAATGATGAAGATAATGACTTGATGAAAGCTGTAATCTTTAGTTTTTATAACATGATGATGAATAATTGTCTCTGTTCTGGTTTGTATGGTAGCGTGTGGATTGTTTCACACTCACACTGTAAACATGATCTCAGGTGCGAGCTTTAGAATGAATTAACATGACTAATATCGCACAGGATTATGTGTGTGTGATCTCACACTCGTCTTGTCACAGTCTCACTCTGTGCGCTGGTGTGTGTGTGTGTGTGTGTGTGTGTGTGTGTGTGCGCGTGTGCGTGTGTGCGCGTGTGTGCCAGGACAAATGGAGGTCAGTAATTATTTAGTGTGTGTTTTTCCTCGTTAGCAGACACGAGCTGCTCAGAGCGACTCTTCATGAGTTACAGATAAACCTGCTCCGATCGACACCATCACGTCAATCAATAAACAGATGCAGCACCACCTACTGGACAAAAATCCTCAGACTGCATCTTGTTTGTGAGCAGCTTGACAGAGATGTTGAGAAACAAGCATGAAAAAAAACTGACTTTTCTCCAAATAAAGCTGCATTTGGCAGACACCGTTACATCGCATTCAAGGTAGAGTTTATCAGCTCTTGCTTTCTCTGGGAATTGAAGCATGACCCTGGTGTTACAAAGGCCATGATCTACGGCCAGAGCTGCAGAACAACACACACACACACACACACCAAAAACACACCAAAATAAATCAATGTATTCAACAATATATGTAAAAAAAAAATACTAATTTTGGAAAAAATATAGTTTTTCCTATTTTTATTATATATTTTGTCAAGCCTTTGGCAGTTAAGTTCATTCTTTTTTTTTTATTTCTATAGTGCTTTTAACAATAGGGATTGTATCAAAGCACTGAACAGAACCAGACAGAAGAACACAGTGACAGGGCTGTGTGATGAGATGGACCTGTATTCATCTCACATAGATCAGACCTGAGGTCCTGAAACAAACCCTTGTTAAGCCTCTGGTGATGTTTGTGCAGAGCGTTTGACGAGCGTCTTCTGTCAGAGGACTCATTTCATTTACTAATAATAACAGAATAATCCCTCGCCAGAGTTTGCTACGTCTAATTACTGCCTCCCGTCTTTTTATTTTAATCCATTATTTATTTTCCGTGAGATTAAACATGCAGCAAAAAGCCTAATTCAGTTTTGTTGGCTCGTGGTTCATTAGGATGGAGGAGGATATTTGAGATGTGAAATGAAATCAAGCACGTTCTCTGTCTGTGGTGCTTTCTCATCTCGTCTCAGCAATACTGTATGATGGCGTGAGCTCGGCCGGCTCCGGGTTCCTCGTGTAATTAACGAGCCACACACACACACACACACACACACACACACACACGCTCACCGGAGCGATGAGCGTCTGAGGAGCACAGTTTCATTACTCAGACCAAGCCTGCGTTAATACTGCAGAGTCTGCAGTCCATTAAACAGAGACATCCAACAATACTAGTCAGACTGAGAGAACAAGAAGACATCAAACCAATTAAAGCAGGCACAAGAGAGGCCAAACACACACAGACAAACAGACACACATTACAAAACACACACACACTAAAAGACCTGTGATATGACAAAGGCGTGTTTCTATGTGTTGGACTCATTATTTGTCTGTTCTCCCTGTGTTCTACAGAGACTCCATCAGCTGAACACATCTGAGCTCAAATATTTACTCGGGGCCTCAGAGATTTTTAGTTAACATTTGAATATTTCAAAACCACATTCATATGTTTGCTGTTCTCTCTCTCTCTCTCTCTAGTATTTTAGTGTAATTTGTTTTAGGATTCTACACAACAGCAGGTATGCACAACTTACAACTAAACTGTGATTTTGTCAATAACTAATTATTCTATTACAATAATTAAATAATATTAAAGTATTTCAGCACTTGTTAACAGTTTTTATTATCATTATTATTAAGTATGGCTAAGGAAGTAAAATATAAAATAAAAAATAAATAAATCACAGCAATAAAAAAACAATTAAAAAATATTTAAAATGATTAAAAAAAGATTTAAAATGAAAATAAAACATTTAAAAATATAAAACATTTATACATAAAATACAGTGCAGATCACTCTAGGTATTTCTAACTGACTTCATCCTAAAGATCTAAGTGCTCCTTTAGCTTTATATTCAGTAATCATATCTGCAATATATTTAGGTTGTAGGCCATTGAGTGATTTGTAAATGAGTAAAAGTACTTTAAAATGGATCCTAAACGTAACTGGGAGCCGGTGTAAGGACCTGAGTCCAGTGTTCTGGATGAGCTGCAGATGTCTAATGATGTTCTTGAGAAGGTCGGTGAGGAGACCGCTACAATAATTCACCCTGCTGGTGATAAAGACATGAACAAGTTTCTCTAAGTCTTGATTAGAAATAAACTGTTCTTGAGATGATAATATGCTCATTTAGTTAATTTTGTCTTCTGTCTCTCTCCTACTTTTCTATGTTTTTGACCTCTAGAGTCAAGGTATGTATTCACCTTCAGAACTTTTTCAGTTTTCTCCTTGTTTAACTGAAGAAAGTGTTAATTTCATCAATGCATTAGCAGACGGAGTCAACGGGGCTATTGTCATTCGGAGATAAGGCTGGAGAAATCTAGGTGTCATCTAGGTGACGGTTCTTTCTCACTATGTACATCAGTGAGAGTATATACAAGCTAATAGGAGTGGTGAAAGTATTGAGTCTTGTGGGACGTCCACTTTGACTTATACTCTTCTACGCTCACACAATAACCTCTAGTACCATCCCAGAAAGCCTGAGCAGTTTTCAGGTCTTTGTAGTAGTATGTTATGATCGACAGTGTCAAACGCAGCAGTAAGACCTAGTAGTACTTGAATCTATATTTTCCAGAATCAGAATTTAAACAAATATCATTTATTATACGATTTCATCATGAGTGCAGTCTCTGTACTGTGAGGCTTTTGGAAACCAGACTGAAAACTGTCCAGGTATCCATTTAAGTTTAAGTGATTGTTCAGCTGATTAAACAACATTTTCAATAATCTTGCCTATAAAAGGAAGATTTGATATTGGTCTGTAGTTACTCAGTATGGTATTATCAAGATTTTCAGAAGGGGAGTTTCAGAAAAGTCCCAGGAAGAAGTGAGGCGTTGATCGCCTCTAAGAGATCTTCAGGCGTGCTCCTGCTCGATTGTTCCATTCTTCTGAGAGGTCTACAGCTCCGTGTAGCATACCTTTTCTCTCTTCATTCTCTCCATATTTCTGAAATTAACTATCAAACTAATCTTACTGATTTGATTGCTAAACACTCACTTTCAAGCCAAACTGCGAGTGCAAAGCTGGCGCAGAACATTAGCAATCGTTAGTCAGTTAGCTTGTCATCTGAGTTTCTATTTCGCAGGTATTATTGTTTTCTTTTTTCTTACTCAGCTTCAGTTCATCAAACAACAGTGGTGAGTGAAAAATCCATCAATCAGGGATAGTATGACTTCTCCAGCACATGCAGAGTTTATCTCTCTCTCTTTTGGTGATCAAAAGGTTTTAGAATTAGAGACACGCATCCAAACTTTAATTGAGGACAGTAAGAATGCGAGGGCTGTAGATACTGCTTTGGATGCGACTAGTACAGTGAATCACGTACATTGTTCAGTTCCAGCTTCAGAGCCCGTGCAGCAGGGCAATTGGGTGACCGTGAGGCGGGCTAGTCGCGGGTCAAAACACCGCTCATCCGTTCCGATCAGAACATCAAACAGGTTCTCCCCACTCAGTGACGCACCCACTGAGAAACCTGATCAAAGTGCTCTAGTAATTGGCGATTCTATTGTACGGAACGTGAAAATAGAGACACCAGCCACCATAGTCCAATGCTTACCGAGCCAGAGCGTCTGACATCTTGTCAAATTTAAAAGTGCTGGCTAATGCTAAACGTAAATTTCGTAAGATTGTTATTCACGTCGGCGCTAATGATGTTCGACTTCGCCAGTCGGAGATCACTAAAAATAATATTAAAGAGGTGTGTGAATTTGCAAGCACAATGTCGGACAATGTAATATGCTCTGGTCCCCTCCCTGCTTACCGGGGTGATGAGATTCACAGCAGATTGCTGGGTCTCAATGGCTGGATGTCTAAGTGGTGCCCGCAGAACAACATAGGCTTTATAGACAATTGGATGAGTTTCTGGGGCAGACCTGACCTGTTGAAAAGAGATGGTCTTCATCCCTCTTGGGGTGGTGCCGCTCTTCTATCTAGAAATATGGCATATAGTCTTATAGCTCCAACATGACCAACTAGTGCCCAGGTCAGGAAGCAGACAGACCGGCTAAACCGACCGTCTGCTAGCTGCCTCACGTCACAGAAGGCAGTTAATTCTCAGCACATAGAGACTCTTTCACCTAGATATTGATTGTTTTTAATAAATTTAAATTGACATTTACCTTTTATGGGCATTTTAGCCATTTTTCCCAGAAGTGTGCATTATGTTTGAGTCACACAGCTGCATCTGAAGTAGCATGCATTATATATTGTATGTAGTGCAGGACATTTTTCCTGCAGTTATGCATTTATGCACTATTTTGATTAGGGTTGTTTCGGTGAGGTAATTAATGAACATGTGACAACACCGGTAACACCATGGTTGAGTTTTTACTTTATTTCAGTTTTAAATAGCCTGAAAGAGCCAGGCATGTTTTACTTTCACTTTTAAATTTCCAGCAACTTCTTATTGCAAAAAGCAGTTGTTTTTTTTAAATAACACAAAAATCAGAAGAAAAGGTTTTTACTTCCATCATCACTTAGATCGATGGCAGAAGTCAACAGGCTTTACAGAATCCACAATATTTGAACAGGTTTTGCAGTTTGTTTAGAAACTCTTCTTATCCGTCAACTTCTCACGTGATAAATAAAATCTGATCTGGGCATGACTGTCGTTCGTTCAGTGTGCTTCATTGAGCAGACACTTTCAGATTTAGCTGTCTGTTCTCAACCAGAAACTAAATGATTTTTATTATTAGAATAAAAAATCTAAAGATGGTGTGGGACGGTGTCACCGTGGGCAAGTGGTCTAACCCTGTGACAATAACAGTATCAAAACTGCCAGTAGGAGGCATTGTTCACTGATATTAATAAACGAATCATTGAGATTGAACAGAATCATTTAATCAGTTGATTCATTGAGAAAGAAACACCGTGTTCCTCAGAGACTCAAAACAGTGCTATGGCTGTGTTTGGAATTATTTTTATTGTAGAAATAGGACAGAAACAGGCAAAATGGTGGCTAAAATGTAAGTATCTAAATACTTAGCATTAATAAAAATAATATTAATTTGTAAACAAGGTCATTTTGGGAAAGATTTACAGCATCCTTCGTGTTGATACTGATTAACTACATGAACTTATATATGTATATACTTTTTTGTGGCCATATCTTGAATTATAAGCCTGAATGATGCAGACTTCATGTAACGGGCATGCACTCTGTGGGGGTGCTTTGAATGTTTGTTTTTTGTTTTTTGCAAAATACTCGATAATGTCGAATCGCATATTGTTAAAAATACAATTACAATATTATCACAGACGATATATATCGCAAACCTCTACTTTAGATACAGCTGCTGATTTACAATTAACCCAAACAATTAGAGGTTTTTATAAATGCATTAAAAACTGCTAGATCTGGGGACTTATTTAGAAAGTGTTGCATAGAAACAATCCAAAATGTGATATATAATTTAATGTAATAATTTCTCAGATATGTGTACGTGCGATTCATAGAATAAAAGTCTCTCTTTCAGATATAAAATCGATGAATCTTGAAATCATCTTCAACCTGCTCCCTGCCTTGTAAACGACTCCTAATTCATGCCATTAATACATGAAATATCACCAAGCATCATAATTTAGAGCAGCGAGCTTCAGCTTACATTTTCAAAAGCCTGCAATACTCCAACAATAAAAAGTATGTCTGCTCAGAGCCTGACACGCACTTTTCCACGTCAAACAAGTTTTTTATGAATATGAACGTTGGCATGGATTTAATCGACACACACTCTACAGTCTGTGTGTACGCATGCCCCTGATTACTTTGGTCTCTTTTAGAAGAAAACAAGCACAACCCTGGTATTTATTCAATACAGTGACTAAACTCAAATAAATAAATAAAACTGTAACTATGCAGCCATCAACTACAGTTTCACATCAGATAGTGAACTATAGATCTCCTGAGGAAAAATTACACTCGTTCTCTATTATAGGAGAAGAAGACTTGTACAAACTTGTTAAATCATCTAAACCAGCAACATGTATGTTAGACCCTGTTCCATCTAAACTATTATTCTCATTTGTACGTCGCTTTGGATAAAAGCCTCTGCTAAATAACTAAATATAAATGTAAATGTATTTAAAGATCTGCTTCCAGAAGTCAGAGAGTTTTTGTAAATTATTAAACCTTGACCGTATCTCAGCCGATCTTGAATCTCCCTCTTCTGTCAAAGACACTAGAAAAGGTAGTATCCTCATAATTATATTCTTTCTTAAAAGAGTAGTAGTAGTTTAGTACTGAGACTGCTCTCATTATAATGACCTGCTTCTCTCATCTGATCGGATCTGGACGCTGCATTCGACACCATCTACCACAACATTCTCTTGAATATAATTTATAATTTTTATAATAGAATATTAAATTCTGCTATACCAAAACAGTCAAACTCAGAAAAATTATTGATAGCAGTTCCTTGAACTCTTCAACAAAGTCTGGAGAGTATTTCGGATAAACAGAATGCATGGGGCAGCTAGATATTTAAAAGCAAACATGGACCAAATGACACTTGAGTACATTGATAGCCATCTTTAAATAGAGCAGCTTCACCTCCACCTCTCCTAACAGGTCTGCAGACAATCATAACACTAAAGTCAGGAAGAGCTGTTTCATTGAGAGCTGTCTTCTAGCCACGTTTCATTTAAAAACACAAATTTAATTTGTTGAAGAGGAAGGCGAGCTGGACCCACAGGCTTTGATGGTGTTTTTTTAGTTGGCTTGAAAGCTGTGGTCACTCAGACTTTGTCCAGGTGTGCGTGTGCCATTCAGGTGCAGAGAGTTAGCAGACTCTGCTGAAGGAAGACGGAGGGAGAAACAGATATCGTTCTTCAGCACTCTTGAACCAAGTTTGATTGGATGGAGGCTATCCAACTTAAACAGTTGTCTATGGCCCAGAAAAGACTGATGTTGTCGATGAAGTTGACTCCTTTTATACTGCAGGTTCTTTGTAGCCATGTGTTCAGCCCAAGCGGTTCCTCTTGCTAGGAGTGGTCCACTGATGAAGAACTGAACTTCAGGTCTCAATCACATTTGAGGATTCCTCACCCACATTAATTAAAGATTCATGGTGAGGAAACTTAACTTCTAGCAATCATCGTTAGATTGATTACAGAGACGTCTCTGCATTTAATAAGAAATTGTTCTCTCTCTTCATTATACATCGCTGTCATTGTGTTCTTCTACTTTCTACTGTTCAGTGCTTTGATGCAACCTGTGTTGATAAAAGTGCTATATAAATAAAAGTGATTGATTGATTGATTGATTGATTGATTGATTGAAATCTGTTTTCAAGTTTTATAAAGGGTGGTAGAATCCCAGTGTCTGGGGTAGAAGATGCCACCACAGGAATATGAGATACTTCATTCGTTCATTAGTCTGTGGATCAGTTTCGGCTTGTTCCTCTACACATGCTATCCTTTTTAGACGTCTGTGGCAATTATCCAATCATATAGGTCTGTCAAATAAAATATGTACAAATATCACTGAATAAACTACACATATGCAGAGGTGGAAAGTAACTAATTACAAATACTTTCGTTACAGTACTCGAGTACATCGTTGAGGTTTTTCTACTTTTGAGTTACATTGTGGTACTTTTCCTTTAGAAGAATAAAACTAAAAGTATTCGGCTTCGCTAGATTTATTTTTCAGCAAAAGTACAAAGTATAAAAAAGACAAAGGTGCCGATGGAGAACAGGCACTTATTAGACTGCTGGGCGGAGCCCTGAGCTTCAGCCAATAACAGACAGGTCTGACTCGGTGCAAAACCAATCAAAAGCTCCTGTTCAGTCTGTGGGGCACGCTTTGCCTGTCAGTCTCTGGCGCTGTTGTTTTCAATCAGCATAGTTTTAAAGTTTTAGTGAACTTGAGCTATGCGCAGCCGTATTAGTCTCTAACAAACTATAATCTAAGAAACCTGGTTGATAGAAAGACAAGGATAGAACAAGTTTCTAAAATACATGCACACTGCTGAATGGTAAAAATCTCCCTCTTTAACGGAGCAGTTAAACTAATGTTAACCTCCACAACAACACTGAAATAATCACGCATACATTTTTACAAGATCACGCACGATTTATCAATCAGATGCATGTAAAATCACTTTTTTCTGTGTGTGTGCTGTAGATGTGTGAGCACCTGGGTGAAGAAATGAGATCTATGTTTGACCTGACGATGTTTTATTATTCAGAGAGTCATAGCTATGTCAGTTAGTGTGCATCTCTATCTGCATGTTGTTCAGCAGCAGTGATATCTGATGCATTTGTCCATGAGAGGGATTTCCTGAGTCTCACTTGTGAAACAGACCTTACTGTACTGTGTTCGGCTCGACCCGCTCCACAGTGCTCCATCGTCTCATTTTGAGTAAAAACAGAAAAATGATACTTAAAGTACTTTTGTAACACAGTAACTGTTTTTTAAGCAAACTGCTTTTTTAATCTTTCTTGAGTCTTTATTTTTCAGGACTTTTACTTGTACTCAAGTAAACTATTTCTTAAGTAGCAATACTTTTATCTATCTTTTGTTTATGTATTTATAATATTGTTCATTTGTTCTTCATTTATTGGGACTTCAGTTGGAAGTGAGAATTATAAAACTGAATTAATATTTAGTTTGGTATCAACAACAATGATAACAAAATAAAAAAAAAACATTTTCAGAAATCAGATAATCGAATGAAATTATAATCATTGCATAGTCTTTAGTGCATTCATTATGAATACATTTTTAATTAAATCTACAAAATGTATTTAGTCGAGCCTTATTCCTGTGGTCTTTTATTGTTTGAGGTGTTTATGTTTACTGTCAATGTTTAATGGGATATTCATTAATTCACGAGTGTGTCGGTCAGTCAGAGTAACACACTTTCATCATTACTTTATCATTCATTCATGCTCTTTTCATTTAAAACTAAAACGTAATACATGTGCCCAAATATCTTGCTTTAAATAAGTTCATTATCTGGTAGAATTCAAATTACGTGGAAGCAGGAGTATTTTCTTACAGTGCCATACATTAACAGTACATATTTAATTACATTTATCTAGATTAGCCTCGATTACATTTCCACAGCTGTAGTGTGAGGTGGCTAACTCATCTATGAAGAAGAAGAAGAAGAAGAAGTCAACTGTTTGATTAATTATAGCTTACTGTGTCTAGAGCTACTGCTAGCATATGACCTATAAAAATGTGCTGTCGACTTTGCAATTGATCCAAGAAATCTGAATGACTTTCTACTTTATTTTGGGCAACTTTAATTTGAAGAGAACGGTTCACTCAAATAAATGCGGTTACAATCATTTCCAGCATCACTGGGGCCCGGGACTAGATTGATCTTCACAAGACAGAAGAAATGATTAACTACATAACCTGCATTTTGTTAACAAACATTCAAGTACAATATATTTCGCATTTTAGCCTATTAAACAACTCGTACTGTAGCTTTATACAGACGCTGGACATTTTAAACCTGTAATTGACTTCATTTACGCAGAATCGATCGACTCCCCTGTGGTTTCTTTATCTCTAATAATCTCTAATGTGTCTAATAACGGGAAGAGATGATTGTGTCTGACGCTGTGATTACTGAGCGTTTCTGCCGCAGGTCGGCCGTGACGCCAGAAATCTGGTCAGAATCAATAACTGAAGTGCAGCTAACCTTGTAAGAACAAACGCAGCTTTACTTACAAAAGTCAAAGCCATCTGTCGAATCACTGTAAGAAGGAAAGAAATACACAGCGGTCGCAGACATTCCTACTCAGATTAGATTTCCCAGAGGAGAGATGGAATCGGACTGGATTAATTGCGAAACAAATGAATCTCCAGGGAAAACTGGTCCTGTCAAAACAGAGCTGAAGATCAAAGGAAGCAGGAACATAGAGGACGCTTCCCGCTCACTTGTGCTGCTTTATACTCACTGACCGAGCTAAAACCAACGAAACCATCTGAGCTCAAACACACAGACCTTAAACAGTGTGCTGGATGGACAGGATTCAGCTGTGTGTGTGTGTGTGTGTGTGTGTGTGAAGGACAGAAACATTACAGGACTCTAGCTAGACCTCACGAAGATCAGTCTTTATACAGTTCACTCAAAAAGGATCATTCTGTCGTCATTGACTCATTAACCCACTGTACTGACAAACACAGAGACATAAAACAGAAACATTGCATCAGAAAAAGCATTAAAAGGAACATTCGTTCATTCGGTCAGAGCGGATCTGAGATCGTAGTTAACAGTGCGAGTAATTGCCAAACAATGAGAATGACCACAGAAAGAGACTCTGTGCATTCTGAACACAAACACACCCTTCATCTGTGAGAGCATCCTTTCAACCCAGCAGCGAGAGCAGAAGAGCGTTACCTGTGTCCGGGAGGTCAGAGGTCAGAGGTCATCTTCAGGATGCACAGCGGGGAAATACAGCAACACAGTAAGATGGGGAGGATTCGGGACAAAAGACGGAGGGAAGGGAGAGACGGACAGATCTGTTTCCTCAATAAATAAAAGAATGGAAAACGGAATGAACCATACCTTGGCTGTTTAACGTCAGGTGCGCCAGACCTTGAAGGAAAGAACAGAAAAAAAAGAAAGAAATGAAAAAAGAAGAAGGTCATAAAAAGGCACGGGAAAAAAGCAAGCATTGTCACAAGGTTGGACTGCAGTTTGTGACAGACATCCCGGGGCACGCTCGGATGTCAAAGATCAACTCAAAGCAAAAAGGGAAAAGAAAGAAAAGAGAGAAAAATAAAGGCTGAAAAAAACAAACAAACAAACGAACGAACGAGTGAACGCTTCTTGAGTGAGGTGGGGATTGGAAAAAAAAGCATTTCATTCAGTGCAACCCCCGAAGGCCATTGCTCGCTCAAATGCTTTTTTTCCCCTCTGGTCTTATGGAAACACACACACACACACACACACACACACACACACAAACTGTTTGGCAGAGTTCAAGAGCGTCTGGATTAGAGCGCTCAGCGACACAACACACACTTCTATCAGAACAGAAACACCCGACCAATTGATCTCCACCGGCTCCACTCACACCCCAGCCACATCGGCCCGTGACCGTCCACCGCTTCATGAAGACAAGCCCCAAGACGAAACACATACTGACGCTTGCCCATGACCCCTTGGTGTCACTTTTTGTTGCTCAAGCTACCCCTTTAGCATCATTATTTTACACCCTTCTTTAGATGGGTTCGCAGGGCTTGCCTTAGTTTTGCTTTTAATGGTTTGCACGCGCTTTTAAAAATAGAAATCATTTTATATGACTGTTTACTTTCATCGGCGCACCTAACCCCATCCCTAACCTAAACCTACCCACTTCTGACAATATAAAGACATAACAGGCAACTAGAAGTACAAAAACTGACCATAAAAAGCAGTATAAAAGCATTACACACTTCCAAGTCTTCTGAAGCCATGAAGAACAGAGTAAGGGTTTCAATCCTACTAAATGAATGTACTCACGTCTCATTCAGAAAGACAAGAACCACACACTAGAGAGCCAATAGCATTCACCCAAGGCTGATGTACGCACACAGATCTTCACCGGGGACGGAGACGCCAATCACATCTATACTTAATACTTTTTGAATAAATGATGATGGTAGATTTACCTGCCTGTTATATCTCGTGTTTTATTGATAGATGGTACGTTTAGGGGCAAGGATTGGATTATTTGGTCATAAACATATAAATGTGTAATATAAATAAAACCAGTATTACTGTTTAGACTGAAAAAAAATAAATAAACCACATCCCAACATACAGTACATGCAATAATGGCAATATTATTACCCAGTATATAATTTAATCATGACAATACAATTCCCAATGCCTTTCCTGTCAGCATATTGATGCCAAAGGTCTATATAAAGCAATGGAGGATCCTGCACAACGAAAAACTGCACTAAAAGGGTACGTCACGTCATCGTGTTTGATGTGTGAATGAAGTGGAGGAGAAATAAACTCTTTATGTATTTTCACCATGTTTTTGGGAATAAATGTTATATAAATCAAACATTGAAGTGGAGATATTAAATAGATAAGGGGCAATAAATGAAATGCTGTAATGTTGCTCTAATCTAAAACATCATGTTTTAAAATGCGTCCAACTGACCAGATTAAAAAACGTGCTCTTATTGCTTGTAATGTCTTGCCTTAAGCAAAACATGAACTATTTTCTAAATGAAATAATGTTCAAATCTGTTCACTCACACATTATGATCAAACCACAACAACTATCTCAAATGACAAACATGCCAGAGTTTGATCGTAGATGAAGATGAGGGAGCTATCCATGTGGACATCCCCCTGATTCAACTTCTAGTCACAGATGAGTACAATGCAGAATTTCACTGGACATCAACAACAAATCATGCAGAAGTGTTTTGTACGCTCTTTTAAAGCGTCTGTCGCTACACAGATCAAGCCACACATTATTATTCCCAGTGTGTGACCCTTCAGAGCCGATTCCAGCAAACCGGAAATTAAGGTAATAAACGTCTTCTGGAACACAAAAGAGTTTCTACATCCAGCACCTTTAGAGGCACGAGAGAAAAAACATTTAGTGTTCGACACGCTCACTGCGTTTACATTCAGCCAAACAATGGCAATATCTCACGAGCAAAAGCTTTTTTACGCAACATACGTGTCAAAAGTAACACGCTACTGTTGCCCACAAACCAGCCATTACACGGCTCCGAACGAACAGAATTAGCTGCAAGAACACAGCAGATGCTGAGATGCAGCAATTTCATCTGGTGAGTGAAGAGCAAGTCAAGCACTGCTGGACAAACTGGTCTTTTTCAGCGGAGCGGTGCTAATGGAAGAACGTGCGCTCAGACCCTTACCACGGCATTTTAGCTGGAAGACGCTAACTGAACTTAGAACAGGTGTGTGATTCTCATCAAAGCACTGCAGAACTTCCTGTTCCTCTGAGTCTCCTGTCAGCAGAAAGTCTTAAATACGATCCGGAATTAAAGAAAAAAGAATTTAATAAACTATAATTCACAAGGATTCAACACAGCCACATTTGCATCAAATTCTCGAATTGAATTGCAATTCATAACGCACTCCATTCAATTCTGAATGACGTACAGCATCAGCTGAACCCAAAACACTTTCTCTATTCACAGACCTTCATTCAGTCTTTCACCAACCCTCATGTTGATACACAAACTTCATACGAAGCTCAAGACAATTCATTTATACAGCACATTGCATACCGAATTTTAGAAGGTGTTTTACATAAAAGGAAATAATCCTAAATTAATCTGAACAAAATCCAACAATAAAGCGATTTAGAAATTGATTTAAAAAGAATGAAAATGCTTAAGAATAGAAAATGTTTGCAAAGCACAGTGCTCATTCAATAAATGCACAACTAAGCAGATGAGCTTGGAGTCTGTATTTATATGTGGCTAATGTTTTATCACATCTGATCTCATCTGGAAGCTGCGGGCAGCCTCATAGCTAAAAGCAGACTCCCCTTGTTTTGTGGAAACCCTTGATATTTCTACCTGTCTCCATCCTGAAGATCTGAGGGATCTGTTAGGTTTATATTCAGAGATCATATCTGCAATGTATTTAGGTTCTAGGCCATTGAGTGTTTTACAAATGAGCAAAAGTACTAAAAATCAATCCTAAATATAACTAGAAGCCAATGTGAGGACCTGAGGACTGTGATATGCTCAGATCTTCTGGATCTAGTCAGAATCAGCAGAGTTCTGGATGAGCTGCAGCTTGACTGGAAACAAAACATCTAATTCTTCTGTTTTTGAGACAATAGTATGCTGGTTTTGTTACCGATTTGACATGACTACTGAAACTAAGGACTGTTTCCAGAATCAAACCAAATCTCTTGACTTGATTTTTAGATGTTTGCCCCCTATAGCATTCACCTTCAGAACGTCATCTTTGTTTCTAAATACAATGACTTCAGTTTCCTCTTTGTTTAAGTGAAGAAGGTTTTGGGACATCTGACTGTTAATTTCATCAATGCATTGAAAGAGGAAGTTAGTGGGGCTGTATCCATTTGGAGATAAGGTTAGGTAAATCTGGGTATCATTAGCATAGACAATTTGGTTAGCTCTCTTTTATTTTATTCAGTGGGAACATATAGAGGCTAAACAAGAGTGGTGCAAGAATAGAGCCTTGTGGGACTCATGTCATGGATGTCCACTTAGACTGGTGTTCTCCTATAGTCTCTCACACACACACACACACACACACACACACACACACAAAGAGTACAGCAGGGCACATGTTGAACAGGCTTGTAATACTGTGCTTTATGCTGCTGTCTGGTTTTATTCTGAAAAACTGAATAAAGCCATACTGTTCTCACACGATCTGCTTCTGGATAAACTCTTCTTTAATTCACAGGTTAGCACAACAAGGTTACCATCTTCTTTCACATCGAATCCACTGTTTCCAAACCATGCTAATTAGTTGTGAACTTAATGAGCCAAAGCTAAGTTCAGAGCCATGATGAGTCTGCGGTTCATGCAGGAGAGCAAATGGCTCTGAACAACAAGAAACGAGGAGAGTAGGAGGCGATGTAGATCTCAGATGTGCTTTCTTCTCTCGTGGACTGATTCTGCGCCGTCACAAGAGCTGATTTAGTGCGTGTTTGACTCAGATAATCAGATGCAGCCGTCCAAATGTCCTGCATCATTCTGATCTACCTCTCCACAAACAACAGGCCATGCTGACCTTCTTCATCCTGACCTCTTGTTCCTGATCTGAATTATTTTGCATATATCTGTAATTGCTGTATTTTGGTTGCTCTGCTTTCCTCTTTAAAACCTGCTGAAAAAAAAAAATCTGTCTGTCAGCTTGGGTTCAGATGGGTTTCAGAGGGAAAAACACCCTAAACGCAGATAATAAAACAAAACTAAACATATATAACACATTGAGTTAAACAATTAAGTGGGGGTTTAACTGAACGCCAAAGTTTGGTTTAAGGGTGTTTTTGACCAGTGTTATGGGATTGTTATGTAATCTAATGTGGATTATTAGATCATACTTGGGACTAAGATATTGTCTTGTCAGCATGCAGAAAACACTCTGACGGCATATGCAAAAAATGTTACCCAGAATTCCCTTTTGCCCCCAAAAGGAAGCAACAGAGAGAGGAAAATAACGCAGCGATGACAGGATATGGAAATGCTGCGGTGCCGCTCTGAACCTGGCTGTCAAACCACTGAGAAGGAGAAGGGTAACGCAACTCAGACGAGCTCAGCCAGAAAGTAGAGCAGCAAAAACAATTACCGTAAGTATGAATTATGAATTAGACTCACATGGAGGATGGTGTCGATTATACTCTAAAATCACCATCAGTCCTCCTACCGCTGATGACTCAGAGAGAGAACGGGTGGGAGTGAAGAGCTTCGGTTTAAAGGCACAGATAAAATCTCATCAAAAGTGAAAATAAAAGAACACAGCTAAATGAAATACCATAAAAATATAATAGAAATACAATGAATAAACAAACGGGCTCGATTCAAATACAAACAATTCACGTCAATAAAATAATAAGACGAATGACAAAACAATAAAGAACGATATATAAAACACGAATGTGCTTTTACATGCATTTATTAGTTTAGCAGAAACCTTTATCCAAAGTGACAAAAGTGGAGAATAACAGAAGTATTCAGACCAACGAGGCTATTTTTAAACACTAAAATATTTATAAAATATACTATAGATCATATATTTTATCAAATAAAAAAAGGCTCTTCCTTTCTTCAAAGTGAACGTTAGTTCATTAGAAAATATTAGTCAACCGACAGCACTAGTTATCTCTACTAGGTCACACACACAGGCAGCAGGGCAGGAGGATAAATGAAGACGTTTCCCGTGTGACACACACACACACACACACACACACACACACACACGCATCTCTGACGGAGCTGGACTGATCTGAAGGAACGGAGCCAGTTGTAACAGGATCTGAGGAGGCTGCCGTCTGATTGGCCATATGGGAGCGTGTGGGAAAACGCCACGGCCAACAGCGACACGGGAGTCCCGTCGCTTTCACACGTCTCGCAGAAACACAGCGGCCAAATCAGACGCCCGTATCGCTGCCATCAACAGATTACCACAGCGGCCATGTGCTGCAGTCAACAGACTAATAATAGAGCGGAAGAGACCGTGTTGTTATTATTCATACCGCAGCGGATCTCAAGCATCCTGCCAATAATTAAGACAATGATTCACGAAGCTGGCTCCAGCAAACCAAGCGTCTGATTGGTCGACTGATTGACTGACAGATGGAGGAAGACTCATCATTTTGCCATTAAGGAGGATGTGCTCAGAAACTCAAACGCGTCCTGCAGCTGCAGTCCAGCTCCTCACTGAATCCTGAACACCAACGATTCCTCGCCAAGATCGCTAAGATCACAGCAGACTGGGGAGGATGAAGAGTCATGTGACCGGACAGATGCTCCTCATCAGGCCAAACGCACCAATGAGGAAATAACCCTCAGTATTATTACTATTACTACTGTGAGACGCTCTCAGCTCACATCCACGTGCTGCACAACATGGCCATTGACTTTAACGAGTCATTTTTTAGCAAGTTTGAGATATTTATGCGTTTGCTTTTCATTTAGTGTTTTATCAAACGAGTGGACAGAAAATACACTTTTATGTGTTCATTTGATCGTATCTGTTGGAGTTTGGTTTCCATCACAGTACATATGTATAATAATACATATATTTGATCTAAATGAGTTTCTTTCTTTGTCTGATTTGTATTTTATTCCTAAAAACATGGTTAAAATCTATTTGCTTGCTTTCTGCTGACAGTATTTCCAAGTTTCTAGAGTGGTTAAAAGAGAAAGCCTAAACAACAGCTTTAGGAGGCGACACGAGAATAAGCCATATTTAATTAGATAAGGTCGTTTAAAGCAAAGATTCCAGTGAAGTGATTTCTTCACTAGTAAGTGTCCTGAAGGAAACACAGCAGATCGGAGTCCAGAATAAAGCCTTTCCAGAAGAATCCTTTCATGCTGAATTGAAGAGCTTTAATAATTCAGGAGTGCTTCTGAGGGAGGAGAGGGGAACTTATCATAACATATAGTGTGCGGATGATAGATGTGCAGTGCTCCGCTCCTCGCCTCCGCACCGTTAATAATTAAAGCAGGTCGCGGCTGCTATCAGAAGCGGCTGTTAAACACAGGGAACGTGTGCTTTTACAGCCCTCTGTGATGAGATGTTTGTGAGGTCCGTCATCATCAACAGGAAGAACTGGCATCATTCAGATCTCTGCCGATGGCACGCAGATACCAGACGATTACAGTCTTTCAGGGACACATTGCTCAATACTCCACCACTCTTCACAGCGTTCTCCGATCCAGATTTCAGCTTGGCACAGCACTTCACATCAGAATGTACTGAAACTAGCAGAACATCTCAAGCGGGTCTTAAATCAACTCATTCTTTTCTAACACCAGCAAAGGCTTTCAACCAACAAACACACTCATAAAACACAGACCTAAAACACAAGCAGGTAGCATTAGACTCTATATATATATATATATATGTGTGTGTGTGTGTTATCCATTAATATAGCTCTACAGTGAATAGAAATGCTTGTCTATCGCTGCGCGTCGTGCTCCTCCTCACAGAACAGATCGTGAAAGCATTCATGGTACAGATTCAGTGAACCGCTTACAGAGCTTCGTTCATTAAAAAAGGGAGGTTTGTGTGATCTTGATGAACAGAACTTTTTAAGCAGTTTGCAAACGTGAAACTGAATTTATATAGCAGCTTTACACAAAAGTTAATATTAAGTGACTTATATTTTAGGACATGTTTTGTCTGTTTTGCAGCTGAGCGTCTCGTCTTTCGCACAGCGCTGTTTCATTCATGAACGAATCTTTGCTTTTGAACAAAGTCAATGATTTAATGAGCCATTCATGAAGAGAGTCGCTCCGAACTAATTGACTGAACAGATGAGACCTGCCACCTACTGGTTTCGGTTTCATTTTTAATATATGAAGTAAAAGTAAGTCATTTAAATTCATTACATCTCTATATTCAAAACGTAATATAAACTATATTTATTATATTGTTATTATGAGAAACAGTCCTTCTGTGATATGCAAAGATTCTCTGTTGAGGCAGGTTTCATGGTGCCTTATTCTTTCTGATTGTATCTCATTTAATTAAATGTATCGCTTGATTACAATTTTTATTAAAAGTTCATGAACGTTTTTTTCTTTTTTTTTACCACAAAAGATGACACGCATTTAATAAAGATAGAAAAATGCTATTATTAGGTTGACAAAAAAAACCTTAATATAAATAAAAATCTTCAAAAACAGTGAATAAATGATTTGATTTTATTATTAGATTGATGGAAGAAGTCAACAAAATCTAAATTATTTTAACAGATTGCATTTTGTTTTTAACTCTTCCGTCATGGCCTTTTCTCGTCAGTCAGCTCGACTTTGTTGAGTTTTAATTGTCTATTCTCTCACCGAACTAAATTGTAAATTTGACCCATTGTTTATACTTACCGCTGTACATACGAGCTATAACTATAACTATAACAGCTGTATCCTGCGCTCCTGGGTAGATCCAAACAGACTTTCACTGCCTCGTGTGATGAGAATAACATCTGATCACACTATATACAACGAGTCACTGAATCATTCATTCAACTGATTCAGTCCAAAACTCTCAATGAATCGTTTTTATTTCAGCGATTTTAAAAATCCTCTCTCTCTTATACACCGTAATGTAAATGTAGAGATAATTCAATAACCGTCGTCTTAAGATTTGACGGAGACAGACAGACAGACTAAAGACTCACAGCTTGTACTGTGTGAATAAATGAACGCACAAAATAATAAAACGCTCCCTTGAGTCTCTCAGGCAGAGAAAAGCAATTTGCCTCTATTGTAAGGATAATTATATAATGAAATTGAAGTAGTTCAGTGAATCGTTGAATGTTTCACATTTTCCTGATTAAAGCAACATGCGTTGTATTTTGGCTGCTACCTTCGGAGCGGAGCGGCTGAGGAGGAGAGATCGCTTACGCTCGTTTCATCTTCATTAAAGCGCTCATAAATAAGTTCAGCCTCCATCTGCCGTCGGAGCGTTTTCAGCGTTTTCTCATCTGCGTGTGAAACCCAACACATCAACCTACAGCAGAAAGCATTAATAACGGGGTGACTTCATAAAGCAAACGATCAATTAGCCCAGCGTATTTATTACCGTGAGAGAGACTGTAAACGTGGATCTCCATCACGCCAGCGTCACATGCTGCTCTCTCGTATCATATTCATGATGGGGAGGTTATTATAACTCACATCAAACAGAAATAGCACATTTACATCTAATGGCCTGTTAATGAGAGTTATCTTGTGGAGCTGTGTTCTTCAAGGGTCCACACGTGTGCTGGGGATCAATGGACAGAAGAACAGCATTCACCACCAGCTTCCTCTCCATCTCAAACCCATAATCTCCATCCCGACGCCATGGCTCTAACAAACGCTGAACATCTGCGGCCTTTCAGCTCATCTCCGAAGCTTCAGCGAAAGAGAATCGGAGTGACTCTGAAACATCTGATAACCCAGGAGCGTCTCCAGAAACACCGCCGAGCCTCAGGCCACTGGAGATCAGATCCTGGAAAACTACGGCTAATCATGAACACACATACAGCAGCTATGTTCCTTATATATACGCCTGTATTTCAGACTCAGCACAGTGAAAAGCACAAAACCTCGTCATTAGCTGTGGCGGTATTCATCAGCTGATGATCTTTGGGTTTTTTCCTGCCCAGAAACTGCAGGTAAACTTTAGCTCAACTGCGGCTCGTTCGTGGACTGCTCAACACCACAAAATCAGAAATAAACGAAGCATGTGTGGACGACGTGTGCTAAAACCAATCACCCGGGGGTCTCAGAGCTCATGTGAAACACAGTAAGCGCTCAAATAAAACTAAAATCATTGACACCTTTCATGTTCTTTCAGGTCATCAACAGCGCTGACCTTTCAGAGCTTCTCCATCACCTACGAAACAAAACCATTGTGAAAGTGAGCAGCTCAGAGCCCGCAGCGTTTGTGTTTAATATCTCGTCTAAATGATTCCTCGCTGGTTATATTTTAACTCTCTCATTAGACTGGAGCTAATGAAGCTCTGCTTAATGTCCTGAACGCGCCACGAGCGCACGCACCACGCAGCAGGTACAGCGTCAAACACACAGTAATGAGAAACTAATGTCCTCACGCAGAGACGCTCGAACCAGAACTTAGCTGAGAGCAATTAGCACGCTAAACTCACTACAAAACTTAGAGAAGACGCCGGCGTTTCCAGCGGAGATTCATCAGGCAGTCGGCAGCGATGACGCGCCGCTCTTCATAAACCTGAGCGCTGGAGTGAAGAGGACTGAACGCTCCCTCGAGGAAAGTGTCTTCATCTGGAGCAGGCTTTCTAAGGCTGTCCATCACAGCGAAGGATAACCGTTTAATAAAACGTACTTCTCACCTTAGCTGCAGATTAATTAAACATCGTGACCTTCAGAGAATACGCGTCAGTTTGAAGAGGAATCTCAAGAGAAAACAGGGCTTTGTTTAACATGGAAGAACAACAGAACATCATTCCCACTCACTTCAGCTGAGGAACATGTTCTCACATCATCTGTTAGGTGATCTGAAGAAGAAGATGTACGGGCAGGTGAAACAGACTTAAACTGACCACAAAATAAGATTTTTTCAAATCAAAACAGTATTTATATACACACACTTTGCACGCACACACACACACACACACACACACACACACACACACACACACACACACACACACATATATATATATATATATATATATACTATGATATAATATAAAATAAAAACATACATAAAAAATAAAATTCTCAGTGATGATCGAAATTATACTTATATGAACACAAATAATAATAATATAAAATTCAGAAAAAATGGTCATAAAGAAGCTACAGCAGACGAAGAGAGAGAGAGAGAGAGAGAGAGAGAGAGAGAGAGAGAGAGACTGCTGAGACGAGCAAAGAATAAGAAAAAAAAAGTTGATCAGAAGAAAATTAAACTGCACTGAACCTTGTAAACAAATATTTCAACAATGTTTAACTGCCTTTACAAGCCGACAGGGTCAGTGTGCTGTGAAATAGTGCTGCAGCGTCGCCTGGAGACTTATTTTACGAGCCGCAGACTTCAGGGGAAAAGAGAGAGAAAAAGAGAAAGAGAAGCGCTGTGACGCGTCTCTGCAGGAAGGAGCTGTGCGTTCTGATATTTACACCGCAG
>NC_056705.1:4849830-4852330 GCF_018831695.1 Puntigrus tetrazona
CTACTAACACTCACTGATTCGTGAAGTTGCTGTAACTCAGAAGTCTTCTGCAGGCTGCTTTCAGAATATTTTCAGCTTTGTGTAAAAATCAACACAGCTCCAGATCCGCTGCGGTGTTTGTGGCTGGAAGACACTCTCAGAGTCCCCCACTTTATGTGTGAGGTTTTAATGTGTCAGATACCTGACAGCTCATTAATATGCAGAATATCCAGCAGCTCTCTGATCATTATTATGATGAATATGCATGCCATCAGAGAGACAGACGCATGCATTTATGAAAGAGTTCTTCAGTTTATCACAGGACACGCAGGTCAGTGGCTGCAGCGTTACCATGGAAACCACCACCTGACAACAGAACACTAAACACACACACACACACACACACACACTGATGTTGAGTGAGTGCTTCTGTCTGAATCTCAAAGCATTCATCTACTCAAAATCTCAAAGTACTACAGTCTCAGACTTGAGGAAAAAAGCCACAGAAGTTTCAGATGCTGCCTGTGTTTGTTCATTTCATTAACAAAAATTAGATTACAGCTGTCTTAAATCTGAGTGAGTGTGATGAAGTACATTAATGATTTCTCTGCAGAAACCTTGACCTGACTTCATTCATCCATGAACATCAGCTGGAGATCTGCTGGTTCCTGATCGTTACAGAGCTTCAGCTCTAACGTCACGCCTCCACTGACTAGTACACTAATAGGGGCATTTCTTTACAAATGTTAATTTTAACACACAGGCATTTTGGTTTACACCATTATTTGCATGAATATCAAACTGTATATATATATATATATATATATATATATATATATATATATATATATATATATATATATATATATATATATATATATATATATATGCTGAGTTTTGATCATAGTATCCCAAACATTGTTTTCATAATGCGAGACGCAACTGGATAACAAATAACGCTTCTATATCATTCATGATACACTTTATGGTTATATCAGACCATTCAGAGATTTGCATTACACTGACTTAAGTCGTATGTAACATATTTAATGTTCACCTTTGAATACAATTAGCTTTCTTGATGTTACTTATCTGAATAATCAATGCTTAATTAAGCTTATCATTCTCACGTGTCTCAAGTCTTTTCACTTTAGATATTTACCTTTTTTTAAGCTAATAAAAACAGATTTCAGTAGTTATACAAGGTGATTTCTAAAACTTTTCTAAAAAAGATATAACTGCGGCACTCAAGTGATATGTGACAGATCATTTCTGCCATACACTCACTCACTCACTCACACACACACACACACTCACACAATCACACTCACTCGCACTCACACTCACACTCACACACACTCACACACTTGCACTCTCACACTCACTCACACACACACACACACACACACACACTCACACACTCTCACACACTTGCACTCACTCTCACACACTCGCACTCTCACACTCACTCACACACATACACACACACTCACTCTCACTCTCACTCACTCTGCACACACACACTCTTTCACTCACACACACACACACACACACTCTCACTCACACACACGCACTCACTCTGACACACACAACACTCTTTCACTCACACACACACACACACACTCTCACACACACACACACACACACACAAACACACAAACACAGACACACTCACTCACACACTCACACTCACTCACTCGCTCACACTCACTCACACACTCACACACTCTCTCTCTCACACACACACACTCACTCACCTCACTCCTCACACTCTCACACTCACACACTCTCACACTCACACACTCTCACACTCACACACTCTCACACTCTCACACACACCCAGACACACACACTCGCACTCACTCACTCACTCTCACTCACTCGCTCACACTCACTCACTCACACACTCACTCGCTCACACTCACTCACACACACACACTCACTCACACACTCACTCACTCACTCACACACTCACTCACTCACCTCCTCACTCCACACACACTCACTCACTCACTCGCTCCACACTCACTCACTCACACACTCACTCTCCACACTCACTCGCTCTCACTCGCTCACACTCACTCGCTCACACTCACTCGCTCACACTCTCACACTCACACCTCACACTCACACTCACACACTCACACACTCACACTCACTCACACTCACTCTCCACACTCACTCGCTCACACACACTCGCACTCACACACTCACACTCACACACTCACACACTCACTCTCACACACTCGTACTCACACACACACACACACACACTCTCGCACACTCGCACACACTCTCGCACACACACACACACACACACACACTCACACACTCTCGCACACACACTCACTCACACACTCACACACACACACACACTCACACTCACACACACACACACTCTCACTCACACACTCACACTCACACTCACACACTCACACTCACACACTCACACTCACACTCACACTCACACTCACACACACAGACACACACACACACACACACACACACACACACACACACA
>NC_056705.1:4857330-5012330 GCF_018831695.1 Puntigrus tetrazona
CTATCGAACCATTTACTATTCCCATCCCTCACTGCCAATTTCCACATTAGCATCCTTACCATGAACTGAAACTCGAAATAAAACTGAAACCTGAGATTTGGAACTGATTAGAAGAATTAACAAAAAATGGTTTGTACCTGAAAATGAATCAGGAAATATCCACAAATTATTCTTTTTTAGACCATTACCTCTCACAAAAGTGTTGTTTCATAAAAGGAGATATTTTGAAGAACGTTGGAAAGCACACACTGTTGGACCCCACTGACCTTCATTGCTACATGGGAAAAAAACATGCTCATTTCACCAGGAATAAAAGCATCTGTCAAACGCATTCATTTAAGTGTAATGAAGTGTTTTGAAGATGATCAAAAATGTTCAAGACCTGAAGCTGACTAATAAATTGGACTTTTTTCCAATTCAGGTAAGAATCTTGCCAGTTTAGTGAAATCAAATAATGGGCAAAAACCACTCTTGAAATATCAGAGGTGTGCATACTAATTAGCACATTAACGGTCAGTACTAGTCTTCCGGGGTTTGCAGGAATGATCTAATCAGTGTTTTCTCTCTCTGTATCTTAGACGCACACATTCAAGCAGCAGATGCTTTAATCTGACCGTGTGCAGGTCAGCGTGGAGATCTCTAGAGCCTCGGGTCTCCAGCATCCAGAGCTGACATTCTCACATCAAGGCCTCACTAGTTCATTGACCGATCCGCACAACACCAGCAAATGTCACCCGCTTCAATCAGAACAGCCACTATACCAGTTTCTGTCCGTCAGGTTCTGAAACAAGCCACATTTTCTCTCTCTTTGCAGAAGCTGCACGATTCAGAGAATGAGAACATCTGAGATCTCAGACAGGGTTCAGTCTGAAGTCCCTTTCTTAAAGGGTGAGTCAGTATTTACAGCTGTTTTTTTCATCAAACACTTGAAGACTTCTTCGTATTTATTTGCTGTTTGTTTACATTTTTACTTTTTAATCTGAACCTAACCAGGCCAGCCTAGAAAAGGCAAGTTTAAAACATTTATTTACTTCATAAAATTGTACTGTCTATTGTTTTGTTGTATTTTAAAGAGGAAAAAGCATTACGTTATTGTAGTTAAAAGCTTCAATTATTGAGATGTGAAAACTGATATGCCTGAAAACTATATCGAATGGTGCTAAGGCTCTTTAATGCAAATTTCCAGCTTTTACTATCATCAGATCTGTGCAAATCAACCTGAAAACACCATCTGGAAAACAGTAACACGTGGATAACATCCATGAGGATGCTGCCAATGAAGAGCGTTCTGCCATCATCATCATCATCATCATCATCAGCACACACACACACACACACACACACACACACACACACACACACACACACATCTCCTCTGTTGCCATAGCGACGTGCCTCCTGAGGCATGCTGGGTAGAGAAGGGTAATCCATCAGCAGCGTCCTGATAGCGGGAAAACATCCAGATACCTGCGCCTTATCCCCAAACACACACCTGAGAGAAGCACAGCGCCATCAATTACGCAGACAAATCCAGCCTGCAGGGGAATTATGGGTAAATACATCTGGCCCTCGACGGACGCGAGCGGAGTTTGGTCTCACGTCGTATCCGTCAGATGCCAGAGTGACACCGTCGGGAGGGTTTAACCTTTGACCTCAGAGAATCGCATAGAACCGATCTACACGGCCATAAAACAACCGCACGGACGGCGGCGAGCTAATCCAACGCACGTGCTCCATTTCGACTGGCCGAAAAAGTAAAAATCAAAGCAACTCATAAGAACAAAAGAAACAAAGGAGGAAGAGTAAATCTTGCTTCGCAGCAAATCAAAGCCCCTAGAAGTCGCCAAAACCGCAGTCCAATCTGAGAGCGGCCGCCACCAATCCTCATCATCACACAGCTTCATGAACCGCTAATAATCAGCCGCTTACCTTCCACAGCGTACTCTTCTGTCCCCGCACAGCACCGAGGAGAAAAAGAGAGAGAAAGACAACGTTAGTGCCACGCTTCACAGTCATCTGACAATCACACACACTGGAGAACAGATCGGCTCAAAGCCAGCGAGCGAGAGAAGAAGAAATGTCAGGCAGACAATAGCAGATATGACTTTCACATTTAAGTGCGTTTCACACGGGTCAAACGCTCGTCCTGCCGCAGCTCATTAGAGGCGCTTCTAGTTCAGCGCCCAGATTCATCAGTGTCTAGTTGTGATATTGACCTGAGAGACGTTTAGCAGCTCAGCTGAATTAGGTTAATTACTGCAAAACTGTTGGCAAGAAAGTTCAGGAGAACAGGACTCCGACGCAGCCGACGTGAGCCGGATCTGTTCAGAGCTGCTGCGCTCGGTCAGGAGCTCAATCTGGCCAGAGCAAGCCTTCAGATGCACTCAGGAAAACACTGTGCTAATCATGCTAACACACTTTCATCTGTCATTAATTCAGATCTGGCTGGCTTTTCGATGTTTTCGCAGCCGTAGCAGGCTTTTTGACAGGAAAGGATGACATGAATAAAACACATAAGAAACTTTTTGACTCCGTATGCAAAGACCTTTAGTGATCAACCCCGATCCAAATCAAAACTGATTCCATGTCACTGCTCGCACTGTTATGAAATAAACAAACAAACAAAAAAAAATGATCTGAGGCACAAATCTGTCTGAACGAAGTGAGCATCCCTACGCCCTACTCCCTTGAAGTGTGCTCTTTTAAGGGTGTCTTGTATAAGCTTTTAGACCTCTCCTGGTGAAGGGAGTGACAGACCGAACGTTACCATGACAACGTTGAGCTCAGAATAACATAAGTGAACTTTGAACAATTAATTGCCACTTTGAACAATTACATAAGTGTGTCATCTATAATTGCAATTGCGATTAAGAAAAAAACAATTGTGCAGCTCTAGCTTATACTATATCTAGATTTTTTGAAACTGTAAGTGCAATATGTCTCTGTTTTAACACATTTCCGGTTGGTGATGCTATAGTTCAGAAAGCACATTTATTGTTTTAGTGAAGAAAAAAATGGCAGTAATGGATGAACAATGTGAAAAAGTGCAGAAGTAGAAAATGAAATACATGAATCAAATGATTAGAAAGAGGACTATTGGCTTTAAGGGACAGTTCACCAAAATAATCATTCTGTCACTGTTTAGGGGCCTTCAGGTGGCTATAAACCTGTATGACTTTCTTTCTTTTGGGAACCAAACTACACTCAACCCTGTTAACCCACTGGAAAACACACACACACACATTTCTCAAAATATCTTGTTTTGTGTTTGACTGAAGAAAGTGTGTTATTTTTATTTCTAGGCAACGATCCCTTACAGTCTTCACCGAGCAGAGGAAACACACAGTGAGCACAGCAGAGATCTGAACGAGTGTTTGTGAAGCTCTAAACTGTGTGAGGGTGAAGGTCATGACTACAGTCAGACCAACTGAACGGCCCAAACACACTTCAAAGGTCGGTCCAAAGACACAGACGCTTCTTCACTGTGACAAACACAACCAGTGCTGCCAATCTATTGCAGTTTACAATTACATTCATTACATGACATGAACATTAAATGAAATAAACAGCATTCTTGCTGAGAAAAACCCTGAAAATAAGACACGCACACACACAAAACACAAACACACACACAGACACGGACACACACAGACACACACAGACACAAACACGCACACAAACACAAACAGAAACACACACACACACACACACACACACACACACAGACACAAACACAAACACACACACAAACACAAACAGAAACACACAGACACAGACACACACACACACACACACACACACACACACACACACACACAGACACACACAGACACAAACACACACACACAAACAGGTACGTTATTGCTTCCTTTGTTCCACAAGAACTCATGCATGATGCAAAATTATCCCAACGAATGGATGTCATTATTTTGAAAATTAATAACACTGACCAAAGAATCATTCAAAGTAGGAAACAGCAAAAAAAAAAAGGCAGAAGAACAATGATAAAAAAGAAAAAGCAAGAGGGGAAAAATGCAGGAGAAGGAGGAAAGCAGCAGCAGCATAAGGAAGCAGACAAAGAGAAGAAAGAACACAAATCATTTGAGGATTCAGCATCAGTGTGGCAGCAGCACTTCAGCGCTCCACTGACCCCTAAACATCCCAAAATCCAGAGGATCAGATAAAATATTGAGATGACATGAAACAGAAGTTACTAGGAGAACTAGCAGTGGTCATCCATCACATCTGCTGCATCAGCACTCCTGCTAATGCTTGAGTTCTCAGAGAAACACCAGCCTTCTGTCTCCTGTGAAGACGCTTCCCTGCAGGAAGAGCAGGAGACACTCTGCTGTCAGTCAGGAGAACCTGCTCACACACACGCGCACACACACACACACACAGACACACACACACACACTCACACACACACGCACGCGCACGCACACACACGCACACGCGCACACACACGCGCACACACACGCGCACGCACACACGCGCACGCACACACACGCACGCGCACACACGCACGCGCACACACACACACACACGCACGCACGCACGCACGATTGTTTAATTTGATCATAATACATTACTGACACTATTCTCCAGCTCCATGCTGTTCAGTCTTTTCAGTCTGTATTGTCACAAGCACTATTTAAGGGAAGGTGACTGATCGATCACAGGTGGCTTTACTTGGATAGTGGGTTAAAGATGAGTTAGTTAACGCTGGTAAACTGACAAATCTAATAATCACACGCTTCTAATAAAGCTTTAAGATTTCAAATCATAACCAGCTCTTAATGAGATACTTAATTTAGCATAGAGCTGAAGCACTGCCTCCACATACAGTAGCTGTTGAAAACACAGCAGTGCATCTGAAAAGCATGCGAGAGTAAATAAGCTGGAAATCTCTAAATATTCAGTCCTCAGAGCATTCGCAGGAAGAAGAAAAAAAACACTGGTGAATTATTCATTTTCATAAATCTGGCTGTCTCCGGAGGCGAGGCATTGTCTACCTCCCGCTATTAAGATTTTATGATGGCCGCCCTGTGAGTGTGGGTTCTCCTCTGGAAACATGACAAGAACCCGGACGAAGCTCACATCACACAGGAGCAAACTCAGACAAATTACTTCAACATTTTAGAAAGATTATAAAGCTCCAGGACTGACCGAGCTGGCTTCTAATGAAATAAGGTTGTCTCTGCTTTAAAATCACTTCTGAACTGTCCTGAAGATAATAGAAGTTGGGTGGCAGCTCATTTTCAGAAGTTCAATTTCATCTCCAGCGTAAACAGAAGTGTGGGACCTCCGTCTAGACACCAGTGAGAGCTAGAAACAGTGAGTTTTAATTCAGCCCTATATTTGACAGACAAATTAATTCTGTGATAAAAGGCTGTTTTCATCAACTCAGAAATATTGCTAAATTAAAGGCTTGTTTTTTTGGGGGGTTTTTTTAGGCTTTTTGGAGGCTCCGAGACCTGATTACTGCAGTGCACTTTATTTGGGAGGGACAGATTCTTCTTTCTGTCTCTCACACACAGACACACACAGAGACACACACACACACACACACACACACACACACACACACACCACCAATACTGAATGTGACTTTAATTTCCTCTCATTCAGGAAACAGTGTAAAGATGTTTGTCTGTGGGAGTGTGTGAGATTTGACTCTTTTCCCAACAGACTTCATGACCTTCACAATCATTGCATCACATTCAATTACTGTGTGTATGAAAATAAATCATAACTTCCACATCCCATCAATGATCAAGCATCTGAACTCTAGACTCAATCAATACAGACCAACCAAAAACAAACACTTGACACATTAGTTTTATCTCAGTCTGATGTGTTTTACTCATGATCAGACGTCTAGTCTCACGTTCAATAATAGATGTTCAGAACCAGAAGGATCCGTCCTGAAAGAACACAGAAGGACAAGCTGATGTTTCTCTCTCTCTTAAGATGGAGACGGAGAAGGAGAGCGCAGGGTTATCCTATTACTCAGGATAACTCAAAACAGCACTAAACACTAAGCATTAAACTTCAGCTCAGAGATGAACACTGAGAAAAAGGATTTACACTGAAAGAGATAGTTAATAATTACAAAAAAATGGTAATTGCATTAAATTAAACATGAAAATAGTTAGAGTACATCTCGTATGATGTACTCTAATAATCTTTATTTATAACACTGAAACATTATTCTGAGCGGTTGTCTAAAAGACTGGAAACAGCAGCGAAAGCCCCGCAGCGGCAGGCAACGCTCGCAGGAATATGTTCTATATGTGTATTATCTCATTAATATTCTCGCGGTGAATTCAGTCGGGGACAATCGGACACTCCAGAGATCGACGGCATCTCCAGAGAAACTTAAACGCACGTCTTCAGAGAGCCTCATCACCGCAGGCAATTAACAGCAGCGATCACGAGCGTGATCTGAAGGTGTAAATCACACTCGACAGCTCTCCAGAGCTTTCCTCTGCTGGAAAACATTCAACAGCCGAGCAGCAGAGCAGGAATACTCACACACACACACACACACACACACCTTCTCAGGTACATCGACATGAAGCCAAGGACAGATTCACGGCGGTTTAGAGGCAGCTCACAGGGATTGACATAAGAACTAATTATATTTGCAATATCAGTCAATCTATTACTTTTATTTATATAGCGCTTTTAACAAAAGATTGTGTCAAAGCACTGAACAGAATCAAACAGGAGAACAGAGTGATAGTGATGTAGAATGACAAGATTAAACACTTCATTTTTTATTAAATCAAGAGACAGTCTCTTTAATCAAATCGAAGATAATCACTAGAAATTAAGTGTTCCCACAAAGCAAGCCAGAGGCGACAGCGGCAAGGAACCAAGACCCCATCCATACAGAAGGAAGAAAAAAACCTTGGGAGAAACCAGACTCAGTTGGGGTCAGTTCTCCTCTGACCGGACGCCCAGCACTTAACTTCCAGTTCAATTTTCAACGCAGCTGTGTCAGATAGTGGAAAGGACTTATAGAGAGTGTGTGTGTGTGTGTGTGTGTGTGTGTGTGTGTGTGTGTGTGTGTGTGTGTATTCGTGCATCTAACCCTGGCTGAAACTACACAACAGTGTGTGTGCATCAGGACTCCTGATCCTCAGATCTCTGACCTCAGAGTGACCGCCGCCAGTGGCCTTCGGCAGATTCTGGGTCATCAGAAGGTTGTTCCACAGTGATATTAGGGCACATCTTAAAATATACACAGAGCCCAGATATAATGAGGGCACAGAGACTTCATGACCTGCTGATGGCCAGAAAACCTCATACAGTAAAGGTTAGACTGCTGATAAATGAACACACACACACACACTCTAAAGCTGTGTGTGTGTGTGTGTGTGTGTGTTTGGGCCCGGTCTCACATTAGGACTCAGGTCAGAGGCTCCTCACAGCAGTTCTGATGGTGGCGAGGGACCCACTGACCCTCATCACTCCACCGTCTGCACAGGGCTCATGAGATGGATCATGTTTACACACATCAGACTTTACAGTTGGAGGTGATCTCTGGTTCAGTTTAATAGCGCTCAAACACATGAGGCTCTTATTTCAGCACTAGACATCAAACACAATCCAGTGAAGTTCACCAATCACAGCAGAAATGACATGACCGACAGACACTTCTCTGTCTCTCTTAGAATGTGACGTGCAGATGATTTATGAATCTGAAATCATTTTAATATGCTGATTTGCTGCTCAAAAAACATTTCTGATTATTTTCAATGTTGAAAACAGTTGTTCTGTTCAGTATTTTTCTGTGGAAACTGTGAAGAACTAACATTTCATTAACATAACTAACTCAATCTGACATAATAACATCATTATCACATGATTGGTAGCCAATAAGCTTCACTGCTCAACATTCAAATATTTGGTTAGCATTTGCGGTAGGACTTCAGAAAGCCTCCACCTTCCCCAGCTCCACCTGTGTAGATCACAGCAGCATGTTGTGGATGTAGACCAAATATAATGTACATTACCACGCCATTCTACGTGACAGAAATACGTCAAGTCTGAATTACATTCATGGCCCCTTTAAAACAGAGAAAATAAGAATAGAAGACTTGTGCAAAATCACAGTCTATTTTCAGTCAGTTTAACCCAACCTGACAAAATAATGAAACGGAAGTCTAGAAGCTTGTGTCGCGACTCAAAGAGCCAGACCTTCAATGCCATAGAGAACATCAGCCTTAATACTCTTTACGTCCATCAGAAACACAAAATCAATTCATTAGGGCAGCAAACCACTGAAGAAATGCTGAAATCAGGAGCACTGGCTTGTTTGTCAGTAGAACATGAGATTTTATTCAGGGTTCTGGAACGCTTTATTAGGCCACCAAAGTTTTATTGCCCATATGATTGCCCAACTCATTACCATAATGCAAACACACAGTTTTGCTCTCAGCCCAGTGCATATTGTTTTAAGGATGTTAAGACGATTTCAACAGAAGAGCATGTTTTGTAGGTTTCTATTCTAATTGTGAAGAGTTTTCTAGTGTGTCCAGCGTGGATGCGTGCTTTCTTCACACTGCAGTTGGTGTCAGGATGAGCTCATCTAATGCTCTGAGACAGCCGTGTCAAAGCCGCAGCCGAGACAGTCTGACAGGCCTGGGGACCTGACCTCTGCTCTCGCCTCCAAATAAAGGTCCTGACACAATCTGCTCTTCAGAACACACGAGCGCTGCAGCGTCTCTGGAGATGCACACGCTTCATGCTCTTCAGATCAACTATTATTGTTTGTTGGTTTGCTGCACAGTGAGAATTAGTGACACAATGTTCATTTTGTGGATGAACTGCTCCTTTAAATCAGACTCCTGCGACCGAGCAGATCTCACCTCACCTGAGTAGAGAGCATCTAATAACATGTACAGGACGCTTCAGCTAGTAAACATTTCAGTTGCAGTCGCTTTGCATTTTCACTGTGGTCCAGGTGACCGCGTGTTATTCTGCTCCCCGATTGAAACGGATGATTCGATTCCCTCTCATCTAGCTATTTTGGCTCAAATGAAAAATGAATTTATGCAATCATGAAGAGATTGATTTTATGTAACTCTGAAATCCAATCGTTTTTTTCCTCCAGAGACGTCTGCTCTGTAGGAGTTTGATGCTCTAATGTTCTTATGAAACAGGACGCTGCTGTATTTCAGATGTGGGCTCATGTCTCCGGCAGGTTCTTCATGTCTGAACATCTGTGAGGTAATTACAGAACAAGACGTAAGTGGGCAGGTTTTTTCGAAGAACGTGAGTCTGCGCAATGATCGAATAATAGAAGTAATGCTGGAACGTTGCCATGGAAACACGGCTAAAAGCCTCCGACATGACTCTCACGTGGTGCTTATGAAACTATTAGAGAGTTCCTAGAACATTATTAGCTGTGAATAATGGACTAATTACTGCTCTTTCATAAGCTGATGTTTGTGTCCGCTGGCCGTCTGCAGGAACGAGCTGGAAATCTGCATTTGGTTCCAATGAATCTGTGCATTTATGAAACGCAGCATCACCACGCTCCTCTTCCATCAATCAATGTCTGCTCGGCTCTCGTCTGCAGCGTCTCTGAGTCAAAACACGCCACAGCGCATCAGATGTCCGCCTGTCCGTCCGTAGCCCCGCCTCCCGCGTTGATTGACAGGTGTCTCCACCAACAGTGACACACGCCTCTGGCAGCCTCTCGGTCTCGGACCAAACAGCAGACAGTCTGCCGGCCTGTGTTTGTTTGGAAAGCCTGCGATCTCAGCTGTAAATAATAAAAATCACATATCGCTCTCATCCCAGCCCAGAAAACATTTCTACAAATCTCAGGTCAACTCAGACCAAATCTAATCTAATCCATCAATGTTCAAAACAGTTGTGCTTCTCTGTGATTTTGTGAAGCGGTGCACTCTTTTATTTTTTGGAATTGACAGATTAGAAATCTTGGTCCCTTCTGAACTTTGCATCTGCATGTCAACTAACCTTCACTGCAGTATAAGTAGACTGTCTGATTATTATCTGATAACTCTATATCGTGATGATCTTCCTACAGACATTCTACTGACTACAGATAACTTCTCAACTTTTCAAAGAACATGTCAACTTATCGTAACCCTACCAGTCTACTAATACTCTACTAACACGCAAACGAAAGTTAGTTGACATGCAGATGCAAAGTTATATATATATATATTATAGTGTTACAAGGTCTCATTTAGAAAAAAAATTAAAGGTTGAAAGAACAGAAAAAGAATTGAATGTTAGTGTTAGAGGATCTATTTTTAAATAAGCAAGTATTGTAAAGAGTGCAAATGTTAAAGGATCAAGGTTTTTATAGAAATCAAAACAAGTAGAACAGAAAAAATAGCATAGAGAGTCAAGTATATGCATATTTATTTAGTTAATAATTTTTTCATTTCTTTACATGATTGTTTTTTTTTGCTCAGATGGCCGAAATGCCAATAGAGAAATGTTTTGATCAGCAAGAAAAAACATCAGTCATGAAGGTGTTTAATCCCCAGAGCTGAGATTACAGCACGCATGCATCTGAAAACACCACAGACGTGACAAGGTCAGCAGGCCGGGCAGATGTTGCTCTGTTCATAACTCTCAGCATCTGCACTGGAGCTGATTTCAGTCTGATCAATACACATAAAGACGTCTTTATCTGCTGGCTTCGCCCGGCCGGATCTTCAAGGGTGAGCCGTGACTTTGGTCCTCACACGAGTACAGAGACTCTGACAGTTCATCAGTGCTGCGCCTATATTAGTATTGACAGCGGGGGCGGGGCTAATCACCACCGACCAATCAGATGGCTCAGAGATGTGTCCCCCCCGATACGACATCAGATGAACCGACGTGACCGAGGAGAAGAATAAATGAAAACAGCTTCATATAGCACACGAAATGACCATACAGTATCTCCATTAAATCAAATCTGTTATCAGCTGTTTTCAGACCTGTGATCAAGACGAAGGTCACAGAAATCAACGACACCTTCCCAAACCTTCACCGTTCCTCACTAGAGTAGATAAACTCCACAGCATCTGCTCCATGAATATATGTAGATAGAGTGGGTCAAATTTCTGAGACTCACATTTATCTTCAGTTCATCTCGATGTGTCACGGAAAAAAAATTAATAAATAGCCAGGCCGGTCACAATCAGGGATGTTGGCTAATAAATTAACTGTCAAACAACTAATTGTGAATAATGTTTTTTTTTCTTTCTTCTCATGTCTGTATCAGTGCAAGTCTATTACATTTTTTGGTTGGTTTGTTTACTTGGAATCGTTTCCCAATCCCAGTCCGCTGCCTGCAGCGTCCTCACACACAGATCAGTGTGACATCCTATTCCTCTGTAGATAAGTACCATTTAAATTCACGTCTTGCACACTTTAATGCCCTTTGAATGGCACACATACACTTGTTTAGAACTGGAAACCTGGCGGAGTATCCCGTGTTGTCCACTTTGCAGGACACATTTACGGTCAAATAGAACAAACTCTGTATGTGAAAAGAGATGAATATGAAATATGTACAGAGGGCACAAAGACTGGGATTGGGAAATGCTAGCATAAAATGCTAATAAAACAGGCCCATTTGATTTATTTATGCCACAAATCCAGTTCATGGTTTCCCATCTTCTCACCACAAGATGTTCCCTCACAGTTACATCAATTTGCACACTATTCAGACTGTCACCGCGGACTGGAGTTCCCATCATCCACTGCACTGATCACACACACACACACACACACACACACACACACACAGCTACAAGCAATCAAAACCTCTATATAAGCCTTGGACTTTCCTATTTTGCATGGCGGAGTACTGTCTGCGTTTATCACTCTTCTAGTGATATCAACTTCATGAAGCCGTTCTGTGTTTAGGTCTAGTCTGTCCTGTTTCACCCGTGTCATGATTCTATCCGGGTTTATGCTTTGATTTAAACAAAAACAGTGCATCTGTGTATCTTGGCTTAATTTACCTGGCAGTCATTGGGACGGTCATAAGCTTCTCGATTTCCTAAGTGCCTAAGTTTGGGTTCCTCTGGCTTTCTCAGTTGGGAGCACTTCACTTCTAGTGATTATTGTCGACTCGTTCGCACAGATACTATTTAAACTAAATGGAGCTAGACAATGACGTCTCTGAATTCAATAATGAAATGCCTTTAACTGGAAATGGAGTGTCTAATCTTGTCATTACACATCACTATCACTTCTATATGATTCTGTTCAGGGCTTTGACACAATCTGTGTTGTTAAAAGCACTATATAAATTTGAAATTCTTGGTGTACATAAAAACTGCACATAATCAAGTAATAATTAAATTATAGTTTAGATGATACATAATTAATTATGTCTGAACACACAAACCATTTTTTGTGAAACAATGTTTTACATTCCTTATTGCTTACTCTTCTTCACGCCATACTGGAAGAGGATATCAAGCAACGGATATCAAGCAACGGATGCCGTTTCTTTATTCGCCTGAATATTTTCATATTTCATCCCAAGGCAAAATGCGATTAAAATATAAACTGCACATTTAATGCAGTAACCTGTGCGTAGATAAGTATCATCAGATGAGTAATCAATGATGTGACAGCCCTTGGTTCCTGTTCTCAGCGTCACTGCAGCGCTCGTGTTCTCTGGCTCACAGCCAGAACAAATAACCACAGTGATGCTGACTCTCCATCTCCTACATGTTTTGATAAAGCATCCATTGGCTGGCGGTCCTCGCTCTAACCCTTATTAAATTCTGGCCAGCGCAGCTGCGTTTCTCGGTTAATCACGCAGCCAAACGCAGCCGGCCTCTCCTCCTGAACGCTTCCCATCGCCAGCAGCATACCGGCTCATCGAGACGAGCGGAGAAACGCTAATGAAGAGAGAGAAAGCTCGTCTCCGTAACCTTTACCGCACTGTCATTATGTGTTTACTCACAAACACGGCTCACGTCTGTCTGCCTGCTTCAAACCACAGCAATCTAACGCTACGCCTCCTGACCGCCACAATTAAAGACGTACCGCGATATGTGAGCCATTATATTATATCCCGTTTAGCTGCCGAGCCGAGGGTATAAATAGAGGCGGAGAGGATTATGGGACATTTCACTTCTGAATATGACTCACTCAAAGACGACACTGTCATTCAAGCCGAATTACCAAAATAGACTCTCTGTAAACACGCACAAGAATATCTGAGTGTCAGGATGTTCTCGCTGTCGGTGAGGAACGATCCACGAATGTACCTTGGACTCATTTACTCGTGGAAAGACAGAAGTCACCTGGTCCGGCTGACAGCAGTCGCTCTAAAGGTCGGGAAAGTTTAGTGGCGGAGATCGTGACGGTCAGTCTCGACTTAACCTCACGAGAGCCTCCCGTTTCTCACTGCTGGGGCTGGCTAATGTGGATAATTCACGAAGTCAAAGAGCTCAAACAGACACACAGAAAACCACACGCAGCGGTAATGAATAGAGAGCCAGAGACCATTGGCACTCTGTTGTGGATGAGCTTTGATTGCATTAGGATCGAACCAGAGCGAGAGAGAGCACGAAAGCCTCAGCACGAACGCACTCTTTCATTATTCACTCTGTTTCTCACAGATGAACACACCAGAATTACACACCAGTGAATATGGACTGAGAGCTGTCTAACCCTAACCAGCTCTCCATCATCACACCGTTCTTCTCCTCAAACACTGAGCTTCTGGATGAGTTTGTTTCTTCAGCAGGTTTAGGGAAATGTTTGGGTTAATTCAATTTTCCATAATCCATAATAGTTTTTCCTGTAGTGAATCTCTATTGTTATCTCTTAAATTAAAAAACACATATTTGATTAGAGTTGTGTTGTTCTGGCTCGTAAACACTGCTTGGTCTGTGCTGACACTTTTTTTTATACTCCTTCACTGGAGGAAGAGTAATTACGGATTATGAACTCATATTTGAGTTAAAAATGTCTTAAAGCTGGATTAGTTTCATCTTTTGTCTTCTCCAGATGTTCACTGATGGACTGGAGTGCTGTGGATTATTCTGATGTTTTTATCAGCTGTTTGGGCTCTCGGTCTGACGGCACCCATTCACATCCATTGCTGAATATCTATATCTGTATATGAATATCACACATTTCTATATCTATGTCTAGATGTACAGCAGGGTTCCTGGAGGTCCAATGCACTGCAGAGGTTGGTAAAACTAACGATCCTGAAGACACTGATCAGCACGCTCAGGTGTGTTTGATTAGACTTAGAGCTAAACTCTGCAGTGCATTGGACCTCCAGGGCAAGATCTGAGGATCCCTGATGTATAGTCATGTATGTCATAGTTCTGATGAGCGGTGTAATCCCGCAGGGGTCGGTCAGGTCAGGTGTTGTAATCTGCAGGTAAAAGCTCATCTCTCCTTTCTCTCTCTCTCTCTCTGATCGGATTACAGCGCTCAGGATCAAGCAAGGCTAATTGGACTCGTCCAGATCGTGAGGTGAAGACGTTCTCCATGGATTACAGACAGAGCGGGACGCAGTGTGGAGAGACAAACGCTCACTGCATCTGTACAGAATCTCCTGCTCTTCTGCGGTGATCCATTAATCCAGGAGCTTGTGTTTTTAACCGTCTTCTGTGAACTCAACCACTGTCAAGTGCTGAACAGATCCGTGGCAGATTAAACGCTGAACTGCAGCAGTCAAAGACGGACAGATACAGACAGACGCACAGCTCTTAAATCTCATCTACAAGCCTTAATCTAGTCAGGGTGAATTATACATGACTGGAACACGGTATTAAAACACAGACAATCATCACTCACAACATCAATAATGCAGCGGCTACAAGAACGTCCTGAATCAGAAACATCTCCCTGAGAGATCAGCCTCTCTCTCTCTCTCTCTCTCTCTCTCTCTCTCTTTTTCTCTCTCTCACACACACACACACACACACACACACACACACACACACAGCATCACACATGCACACACACACACACTGCTACTCCACACATATGCGCACACACAGCTGAACAATTTATTTAAATCAACTTAAAATAAATCATTTACAGGGACATAAATATTACAGATGCAGTTAAATACATGTGCACAATCACAAACCAGTGACACAGCAGATATTTAGAATATTAAGCATATCATGGGTTATGGGTACAGATAACAACAACAACTCTGCTGTATATTTGAGAACATCCATGAACACACACACACACACTCCTCCTACTAATACAACCATAATAATGACAATGTGACCTTTTCCCTTAATTTACTACAAACTCTATTAAAAATGTAGAGTGTGTTCTTTAAATGACACCTTCACAATGATTGACAGTTATAATTTGCATGTAACATGCAGCTCATTTGCATTTCATATATCTATTAACTTATTAACAGAGTTCCAATCATCTGTGTAACCTAAGGTGTAGTCCCATATACATGTGCACACACACACACACACACACTTCAAGATTTATGATATAAATATGTAAATATATAATAACTAGGAATATCAAACAAGACATTGTTTTATTTTATATAGCATGCATGTTATACATGTTGTACGAAAACATTTTTAAATAAATAATATTTTGTTGTTTATTTATTATACTCGTAAACACTGGTTATATTTATGTTTCAATAATTAATTTCATTAGCCAAAAAAAAAAAAAAAAAAAAAAAAAAAAAAAGTATTAAATCTTAAAATGCAAAATCTAAAAAACGGTAAACTTGTTGATGAACAGGTCCCTTTAGATTTTGTATTTCTATTCATTCTTGAGGTCTAAGATATGTGGAAAGGATCTCATAGGCCACTGATTGTGTACATTTTATATTGTGGTAAATATCAAATGATATGGAGAGAAATGTCATGATAATATTTTTGGCCAGTTCACTGAGACTGTAGTGTGTGTGTGTGTGTGTGTGTGTGTGTGTGTGTAAGTAAAGATTTTTTTTAACACCGGTTAGAATCATCTGCTCTAATGAGGCGAGATAAGATACTTCAGCAGCCCAACACGAGCCCAGCAGCTACTGCAATTACAAGACGTGTAAATAACCTGCACTGTAACCACACACACACACACACACACACACTTTTCTCTGTCGTATTAGTCTTTAATTCTTAAACCTGTATGATCAAAAAGTCATGGCAAGTTTAATGTAAAGTTGAAACCACTTCAGATTCAGTTTAACTGGTGTTTTATTCTGACCACGGCCTTCAGATAAGTCAGATTTTTGGCCCTTCATATTAAGCATTTAGGACATGTTTGATCTAGATCATCTAAAATGGCCGTGTGTGTCTCATCACCTCAATCAGGTGAGTTAAAGGGTTTGTCTGAGTCGCAAACACTCAGTTTAGAGCATCATCAGATGGAGACACACACACCAGAGACATTACAACATAAACGTATCTCTGAGTTCATTAAAAAAAACATTGCATTGAATTTTAGTCCACTTAAATTGGAGTATTTGAATGCAGCGAGACCGAAGGACTCGCAGTCTGTCCTCAAACATTATCTTGCTAAGATTTACCGTCTTTGCTATCTGTAGACAACAGACGTGTTGATTATTAAAATCTTCCTGCGACACCATAAACATGTGAGAGACTCGTGAAAGGACTAATGACAGGCTGTAAATTGTTCCATTTTCTTTCGCATGTAAACAACCTTTTTCACAGTTTGCAGTAAATGTGATTATGGTGAGAGATGTTAATAAAAAGAATAAATGTAACTGCAGCTTCACACCAAAACAAAGCTTTTTCTCACACTTGTCAAGAGTGAAAAACACCCTCGAGATTCATGACCGAAGCACGTTTGTGGATCAGCCACGTACACAAATTACTTCTGGGTCTGAAAAACACAAGCCTTCTGTGCTTTTATTATTATTATGAAGTAATAGCACTCAAAAAGCAGAAGTGTCGTTCATCTGGGCCCAGTTCTCCGGCAGAAACACTGGTTACCAGACGTCACAAGGCAAGAAATGTCTCATATTTGAGCAGGCAGCGCTGAGAGCGACCCACAATCACAGGCACAATGAAACACACCGCCGTCGCTCCTGACGCTGCAGAACATCTCGGACTTTCTTTCAGTGCAGTTCATCTGAGCTTCTCACAAAACACACTGGCTCATAAAAAACCCTCACCGAGGAAAAATATCTGTGAAGTTTCTGCTCACTGGACGTTACTGGAAAAAAGAGAGTGTGAGTGTGACGGTGTGTGAATCTAACATTGATCGCACAAGCTCTCTAGCAGAGTCCGGTTTACTCGCTCTGAGAGGAACGAGATGAATGGCTTTAGTCGAAGGTCGAGTTAACGGGTCGCTCCGGGATGCAGTTTATGACAGCCTTTAAGACTCTGTCAGCTTCAACAAGACCACGCCTCTGTGGGCGTGTCCTAGACGAGGCCACACCCTCCCTCACCAGTCAGTGTAATGAACGGATCGGTGGTCTGTCTGACGGACACACAGAGAGCTCTCCTCGCTCTCATATAACTCGTGTGTTTAAGGTCGGAGGGCAGATCCTGCTGTGATCCGTGCAGTTCGCTCTACATCTGCGGTTTCTCTCTTCACTTTGATTCCATTTCCAGCTCATCCGGCTTTTCTTCTTCCGTTCCTCTCTGCTCCTTCTAGCTTTCCTTTTCTCAACTACATTGTCACCTTGCTCGCTTTCAGCTTTAGTTTCAGTGTAAGCGTCTTTACTAGCATTACCAAAAAAAAAAAGCTTATCTGCACACAATGAGAATAGGGTTGGGTTTCCTTGACATTTTGTGATTCCTTTTCTGCTTATCACTTCCTATCCAGTCATGCCAATGAAGCTCATTTGTATTGAACTGAATCAAATTCAATCGAATCAAAAGGAATCGAATCAAATCGAATTGAATTGAGACAGATTGGTTTGCATCATGAAAATAACAGTCGTGACCGATCATTTGTACCTGAAGTCACTTTAACTCAAAGACTGATTGCCAGCGAGCATGGTCTCTCTCTTTCTCTCCGTCTCTCTGTAATAGTGTTTCTGTTCCTCCTCGTTTAATTTGCAAAATAAATGTACTTTCCTATCGTAGCATGTCTGCTGTGCTCTGAAGGACAATATTAAAACTAGAATAAAACACAAAGCAAATAACAAAGCGAAACACAGACAGAGAAAAGAGGCGAGACAAGTTTCAAATTCTGTCATTACAGTGGTTTAATGAAACGATCAGGAGCTGCAGAAGCGATTAAAGTCTCCGGACCGCTTTTATTCTCCAGTCTCACACGGCAGAGCTGCACGGCTGCTTTCAAATGCAAATATGTACAAAGCACCTAAAACAGGGCATTTGAACCCCAGAGTAGAATCAAATGTCAAATGTGCTTAAAGTCAGCCGCGCTGCTAAACGAACACACACTGATTAAACGCTCAAGCGTCTGACTGAAGTTAAACACATGACCCTCACGCTCTCTGTATACACTAATGATGCAGCGAGACAGAAATGAATCCAATCTTACCACTAGCTGCACATCTCAGGAACATCGCTCTTTGAACACAACATGCACTGCTATCTAACCCAAGAAAACACGGTGACAGACTATCAGAGATCCTTCACACATCAAACAGTGAAGCTCAGACGCAGCACACTGTATGCTAGAACAGATCCAGCACACAACTGAGCACATGCATCACCATTTTAGATGTGCCACACAGCGAAAGCTGCACTGCACGTGTCTGTCTGTCACAATATGATTCAGTCCATCACTAGAGTGACGGCTGAAGGAGCTTTCATCGGCCAACCCATGAGACCGTTGGACAACCCACGGACGACCAATCATGGATCGTTTTGTTCAGCGCCATGTTTCGGGGCGACCAGTGTGTAAAAGATTCTATGCTGAAAATCCTGAGAAGCACTCGTTGTCACAGTTATAAACACGACATCTTCTTTTGTGAGTTGATTTGGTATCACGACATCTTTGTTCACAATGAGATCTACATCATGCATTTAAAAAGAAATGTAATAAAACATACATAAATAAATGTTCTATTTTCTGGTTCTTTCTGGAGTGTAAAACTGCTGGTTTGATCTGCTGTCATGTATAGCAGTGCAACACAGCAGCTTCCCATGAATAATCATGAACAACTGGAACACTCGTCTCACACACACACACACACACACACACACACACACACACACACACACACACACACAAAAGGATGTCCATTTTAACCGTTAACCGACCAAAGAATTTCACAAATTAATACAATCAGTTAAACGGTTTAAAAATTATTTATTCATTTATTTATTTCATTAATTTATCTAATTATTTGAAATGGTTTGCTGCATGGTTAAAATACACTACCCATAGTCAATGTAAAAATGTGTTTTTAGAGAATAAAATATATAATAAACATTGTAAACATAGGCTTTTTACTTTTTTTCCTCCACTCCACAACAAGAAATTGGTTAAGACAAATTGACAAAATGAACATTCCTAACACACACACACACACACACACACACACACACTCCCAGCATGCTGTGCTTACAGACACACACTGTACTGATGGCATATGGACAGTGTAGTTTGTTCTCACAACCATCATCTCTAAAAGTACACACTAAACACACCCCATAAATCCCTAACACATATATCAATCATTTATTTAGCATTTCACACTGATGTGCAGGGACTTTGTCTAGTAAACAAATGAATGATTAATTTCTTCAGTCTGAATGAGCTGAATGATTGCAGGGATTTAGACTGGACAAAGACAAGTGTAATAATCTAGAACACAGCCTATCACTTGATGGCTGCTCTGTTAATTCTTCATCATCAGTTAGGAAGCTAGGTGTGCTGTTTGACAGCAATCTTTCCTTTGAAAATCATGTTTCTAGCATCTGTAAAACTGCGTTTTTCCATCTTAAAAATATATCTAAATTACGACCTATGCTTTCAACCTCTAATGCAGAAATATTAATTCATGCGTTTATGACCTCAAGGTTAGATTATTGTAATGCTTTATTGGGTGGTTGTTCTGCACGCTTAATAAACAAACTTCAGCTAGTCCAAAACACAGCAGCCAGAGTCCTTACTAGAACTAGGAAGTATGATCATATTAGCCCGGTTCTGTCAACACTGCACTGGCTCCCTATCAAACATTAGATAGATCTGATGAAATCTTGTTAATTAAAACAAAACCCTGAATAGATTAGCTTCTCAATACTCAAAGCTCTGCGGGGGGCAGATCCTTTTTGTATTTAGCACCCTCTTGAACAATGTCCCTAACACTTTTCGGGAGGCAGACACACTCTGTCAGTTTGACCCATTTCTTTAACCTGGTTTACACATAACTCACTAATGAGCTTTTATTATTCAAATTTTGTAAAAGAAGTGTTAGGCTGCATTACTTAGATCAGCCAGAACCGGGAACAGTCCAAATACCCACAACCACAGTCTTTTTTTTTTCTCCATTCTGTATGGACAGAGTTTTAGTTCCTTGCTGCTGTCATCACTGGCTTTCTTAGCTGGGGACACTTAATTTTTAGCTATTATACATTACCATCACACTATTCTTCTATTTAATACTATCTAGTGCTTTGATACAATTTGTATTGGTAAAAACACTATATAAATAAAAGTGGTTGATTTATTGATTGAGGAGTGAACTTAATGCTCTCCACCCGTCCATCACACCATTGCTATCTCTGACTGCTCACACTCACAGTCATACGTCTCTCAACACACAGCAGCTCACGACCTTCACAGCAGGACTGCTATAAACAATTCCCAGTTTGATCATTTCACTTCATAAGACATCAGTATATTGTCAGGAGCTCAAAGTATTCATTTTGAGTTCCTTGATATGCTTTTTTATTCTGAAAGATGTAAAAACACTCACTTGCATTTTATGAATCACCAAGGAAAAGAGTTTCAGCTAAAAACTCTGCTTTAGGTGCTGGGTTATGGTAAGGGGACCGGAAATAGAGTTTGTACAGTAGAATAACCATTATACCTATGGAATGAAGACATAATGATAGAAACACCTATGTGTGTGTATAGGGGTAGGTAGGTAGGTAGATAGATAGATAGATAGATAGATAGATAGATAGATAGATAGATAGATAGATAGATAGATAGATAGATAGATAGATAGATAGATAGATAGATAGATAGATAGATAGATCTTTAATAAAAACAACACTTTCTTTTTTGTTTTAGATTATGCATATACACTCTCTCACTATATTCCCAGTCAATGGCTACTAGTGTCTGTTAATTCTTTAGTCCTCAACACTGAATGTGTGAAGCAGCGCGATCAGTCGTTTATTACCAGGAGAGTCTTATGAAGGCTCTCAGACAGATGGTGAGAATCACAGATGCTGCAGATAATATATAGAAGATCCAGTGAGTGTGTGTGTGTGTGTGTGTGTGTGTGTGTGTGTGTGTGTGTGTGTGTGTGTGTGTGAAGATATAAAGACTGCAGTAGAAGCCCAGACGGAGACTGAGGGCCGATTGAATCTGCTGGGATCGATAAACGCGAGGTAAATAAGGCCTCCCGCTGCGGTCAGGCTGCTTAACGAAGCCCTGTGCTCGTCAGGTGTGTTCAGATAAAGACAACACCAGCCAGCCCAACATCTGTTCTCTGACGGAGGAGATATATTACATCCCACTGCCAGAGAGCAGAGAGGTGCTGCGGCCAGCAGGAGTCTGCTAAACATCCTCTGATCAGCCAAAAGAACATCGCAAAGACCGAGAGAGTCAGGAGAGAACCACAGACTCACACCCTTACCTGATCACCTAACACACACACACACACACACACACACACACACTTACCTGATCACCTAACACACACACACACACACACACACACCCTTACCTGATCACCTAACACACACACACACACACACACACCCTTACCTGATCACCTAACACACACACACACACACACACACCCTTACCTGATCACCTAACACACACACACACACACACACCCTTACCTGATCACCTAACACACACACACACACACACCCTACCTGATCACCTAACACACACACACACACACACACACACCCTTACCTGATCACCTAACACACACACCCTTACCTGATCACCTAACACACACACACACACACACACACACACCCTTACCTGATCACCTAACACACACACCCTTACCTGATCACCTAACACACACACACACACACCCTTACCTGATCACCTAACACACACACACACACACACACACACACACACACACACACACACAAACTCACACCCTTACCTGATCACCTAACACACACACACACACACACACAAACTCACACCCTTACCTGATCACCTAACACACACACACACATCCTTACCCAACCACATCAATCCCTTTTATTTATATAGCACTTTTCACAACACAGATTGTATCAAAACACTGAAACGCAAACACACTCACCGGACACACACACACATTTTTACCTAATCACCTAACACACACACACACACACACACTCATCTAAGGCCTCATTTGTAAGTGAGTGTATGCTCAGTATCTTAAATCCCCACTCATATTTAAAAAACTACGTCTTTGACGTAGAAAAGTGCTTAGCATCAGGGTCTGAGCAGATGTACACACTTTTTATATTGCAGGTTTTTGAAAATATAAGCTGTTCTTGCAGCTCGCTGCTCTAAATGATGATGCTTGGTGATGTTTTATATGTTAGTAACATCAGTTATTAGTCGTTTACAAGGCAAAAAGCTGAAAGCATTCATTTGTGCACAAGTTCACAATCATCTGCGATTCATAGATTTCTATCTGAAAGAGACACGTACACAATTTCTGTTGGTATGTTTATTCTACGAATCAAATGCACGCTTTTTCTCGAGATGATCGCAAGATCACGATTAGAATGGTTTCTGCGCAACATTTTATAAATGAGTCCCCTGATGCACACACACACACACACACACACACACACTCCCTCATCTAATCATATACTCATTCTTTTGAAACCATCACTAGACATCATTCATTCTAGAATAGTCTGATTCAGGCCCATTAGAGTGACTATCATGAAGTACACCAGAGAACATACAGACAGACAGAGAGGGTACAGACAGACAGCATAGGGTCATTGGTAACTACTCTAGTGCTGGTTTAACAGTATAAATCACGTCACATCGGGAAATTCTTCACATTTCAAAGCTGGAATGATCTTCTCAAACCCACTTGAAACAGCTTCAGGACACTTGAAAGCCCTTCAAACATCAGACTGAGAGAATCAGACTCTCCTATAGACTCGTATCCACAGAATAAACTCATTTATGCTGGATCTCAGTACTGCTGCCTTTTTTCAAGATGAATCGATTGTGTCGTCATGTTTCTCATTCATAAGCTGTTTGGATAAAAGCAGCTACATAAATGTAAATGTCAATGTAATAATGACTTCTATATGAAGATCCTGAGACTGCTAATAAAACAAACCATCTGTCAATGCTGTACTAGACTCAATTACCCACAATCCTCGAGAGAGATTCATCTAATTCTAGAGACTGGCACTAAGACACCGAGACCCCTGTTACCCCGGGAAGGGGCTTAACATGCAGATTAGACTCATTAATATGCAAAACTGACTTATTTCAGTGCATCTCCATCACAAGCAGGTGAGAAGATACTATCAGTCATGGTGTGTGTGTGTGTGTGTGTGTGTGTGTGTGTGTGTAATTATCTCAATGATGTATTACTGTCCTAAATGTCCTCCACTCTTTGGCGTCTCTGTGAACCGATGCTGGAGTCTCGCCCGACCCGTAAGGACAAACTGAGCTATTCCAATGCACTGAAATGTGTGTGTGTGTGTGTGTGTGTGTGTGTGTGTTTTGCTCGCTCATCTCCTATGATGGCTGAGGGCTGGTTATATTTATAATATTTACATTAAGAGGCACATTCTGGTCTGACTCGTTCTCTTGTAGATGTTTAACACAGCCATCTGCCGGTAATTTACACCAGAGACATTTGCTCATAAACCCGCTCTAATCCAATCAGCACAAGCGACTGCACATCGCTCGTGTCGTTTAACTGATCGCTCTTAATGTGCACCCTTAATCTCTCGCCCTCCTGCTCCACGCAAATCTGATTTTACATCTGTAATTACAGAAAGAGGCCCGAGATCTCACGTCTGACAGGCTGCACGAGGCGCTTCATTTCTGAGGAAAACACACATGAAACGACATTAAACAGCCCCGGCATCATTTCAGGGCTCCGAGCAACTGAAACGCATTTCCATAAACTAACCACACAGTCATTTCTGCTCAACTAGTGTCAGAAAACAGTACAGCAGAAACCAGCAACAGCCTCTAGTCCAGCACTCCAATGGCCTTGAGGAATCAGGTGCCTTTCCTAAGAGACATGAGCATAAGACTTGTTTTTGCGTCCAAAAGCAACATAATGCACGATTAATTTTGATTTTGAGGCGGGTTTTACTCAGAAAATGTATATACAGTATATATATATATATATCCAGAAATCAACCAAAGTAACAAATGCTGTTCATATTTTAGTTCATGACACCCAGTGAACAAAATAATGTTTACTAAACCTAAAAAAATAGATGAATTAATGTTGAAAGGATGCAGTAGGGTTTTTTTTCTTTTTGTATCTTCTGCTGAAAGCTTAAGGTATCAGTTCAGAGCTGATAGCAAATCCTCATTAAATGTAAATTGCTCTGTGACTGGAGATGAAAAGTCACCAACACATACCACTGGATCAGCATCAATTACAAAAAGAACCACAACGAGACACAGTGACCAAAATGTAATTTTGGAAGAACTACTGCATAAAATCTGAAAATACATTCACATACATTACATACGGAGTGCTAGCACACCTTGATACCTCAACTAACCCTGAGGGGAAACACTAGACTCCCTCACTGAAGATTCCCCAGGAAATAAATCTCAATGCAGAAACTAATACAGAGCTCACACAACGACTGTCGCGTCCGTTTAACAAGATTATTCCCGCTGTGTCATTTGCAGAAAGTCAGAGAGAATAACTGAAGTTTCTGCCCACAAGCTGCTTTACATTTTCTCAAACACATCGACAAGGAGTGAAGGAAACGCATCTCAATATCCTTTTTCTCAAAAGGACAAATGTTTCCTGCGGTCACAGCGGTGCTGCATTGGTATTCTGCTCTGAGTTAAGCTGAGAGCCAAGCGGTATCAAACTCTCCATGACCTCCAACTCGCATCCCAAAAACAGAAAAGACAAATGGAAAACACAATCTATGTTTGTCTTATTTTAAGACCAGTGAAGACTTTGAGTGGCCTAACAGAAGCAACACAGGTGTCCCACACCCACACACACAACACACACACACACACACACACACACACACACACACACACACACACACACACCGTTGAGTGCAAAGTTTGCAATCCATGCCCCTTTGGTTAAGTTTATAACCCACTTTGAGAATTTATACAGATAAAAGAGATAGGATTATTTGAATTATTTTTGTAAATTATTTCTATAAATAAAAATGATTGATAAAGCTCTTTAGAAACTACATGAGCTTTTTACATATTTCTCACAAGACAAAAAACAACGCTGTACTTCATGAGCATTGGTCAATGTTCGCAGCTTTGTGTTTGAATCTCTCAGTCGCCCTCATGTGAGAGCTGTATCTCAACATCACACAGTACTGCTGGGTAGGGTTCAAATGTGCAGAAGATGCCAGAAAAACCAAGCTGCAGGATTTTCTTTAGAGCAGTGGGCACTTTAACAGCTCAGGAGAGAGAAGGGACTCATGAACAACTATCAGAAAACACACAACAGGATGATACACAGCATCAGAAGAGCTCAACAGCATTGTGTGTGTCATTACAGTAAACAGATGCAAGTATCTGTGAGATAGCATCATCACAGCAGGACTGCATACAAAAAAATTTTACATTTTATGGTCCCTTTTCTATAAATACATATCAGGCCTGTTTAGCTACATATACCTTATGCACATTAATACACAATTACATTTGTGTAGCATATTCTGCTAACTACAGTTTTGCTCATTGTGATATAGGTCTTAAATGTGGGAAAAAATTAAAATATTGAAGGAGCCATAACTCAGAAGTGTAACCAAAAAAAGACAGTGTGAAAAATGAAAAATAAATAACTGGCTGAGATAATAGGCAAAGCACAGATAAGGTGAGATGAGGAGGAGAGATAGAGAGAAAGAAGACAGGATAAGAGAGTAAAAGAAATGGGTCTGGAGGAGAGAGTAACGGATGAGTATAGACGAGTGTAAAATGGATCTCGCCTGAGAAACTGGATTGCTTTCTGGAACTGAAGACAGCAAGCAATTGGGAGAGAATTGAATGAAACTTGCTTTAGAGGAGAACAAAATATAAGAAGCAGTGATTCATCTCTTTTAGAACAGTCTGAAACATCTAAAGGGCCAAACACAAAATGTCCAGAAGTGTCAGAGGAACAGAGAAAGTCCAATCAAAGCATCACTGCAGTTTATAAGAGTCGAGGGTTCTGTAGTACAACAATTACAACTGATTGAAATGCATTGAAGCACAGAGCTAAGCAAACGGCACCGCATTTGAAACATTTAGCCTGGATGCATTCTAACCTGGGCAAACACCAGGAAGCAGAAGAAGCGTCTTACCTTCTTTGCAGTATTTTCCTCGGAAGCGAGTGTGGGAGCAGTCACAGTGGACCTCGCCGAACTGGACGGTGCAGTACCCTCCATTGAGACAAGGGTTCTGCTTGACGCACAGATACTCCAGATCGTTATGAATGCCGTTGCTGTTGAGAAGAGTGGGAGGCATCTCACCCACCTTCAGATTGGAGATCAGGCCCATGAAGGGAGGCTCATATTTGACCGTGCTGGACGTGAGTGCGGACAGACGCACGTCCGGCGGAATGCCCCCTACAAACAGGTCACTAACCACCGCCATCTCCTTGCGCTTGGAGCGCACCTCCGCCACTTTGGTCTCACCGTCTACCATCAGCATGGTCTCACGGTAGTTGCGGGTGAGAAGCACCATGTGCCAGCGGTCGTCATTGACCCGGGTCTCCATCTGCAGGGCGGCCGGCTCGGCGCAGTGGATGGCAAAGCGCAGCTGCAGGTGTCCGTCGCCAATCAGCAGCTCCAGGAAGTCACAGTTCCCACCGTCATCAAGATACAGAACCAGCGCCTTGCTCACATTGGTCTTCAGGCTAAAGCTAAGCTCCCCTATGGAGCCGGCCTCCCAGCGGGCGTAGCGAGCCCATTGCCCCGGGGCCCCGCCAAACTCCAGGGCCCCTGCTGACAGAAAGAGTCCGGCCAACAGCAAGGGCCACAGTGGCCAAAGAGAGGACCAGCACCCAGACTGCATTTCAAAACCCAGATGATACGAACTCAGAAACCTGCTCTCGGCAGAGCTGAGATAGCGTTCAGAGTTTCTCTTTGACCGCGATCACAGACAAGGCCAAGACGGGCCAGTCGTTCACTCGTTTTCTCTCTCTTTCTTGGCCTGTCTCCACTTTATCCAGACTCTATCCGTAGTCTCTCCATTGGTAGGTGCATTGGGCACAAGCAGGGTGTGATGAGGGACAGATGAGAATCCCTGCTTTTCAGCCCCAGCTTGGTTATCAATGTAAGATTTCTCTGAAAGGTTTCCAATTGAGGTTTCAAAGCACTGTGGTTCTTGGGTTTCCTTCAGGCTAATGCTGAGTGGCGTGATGCAGCTATCTAGAGTCCTGTTGACCACAGGTGATGCTCATGGCTGAGTCTTTGCTTGTGGGTCATTTGTCCATGTTCTTCCAAATAGCCTTATCTTACATGAGGAATGTTTTACTGGCCTCCTGATTCCGGCATTCTCCAGACCTACAAGACAAAAGAGAAGATTTGATTAGCTACAGCAGCATACTAACTACAGCCAGACAGGGTTATTGTTTGAGACGGATAGTCACTGACAAACTGCGCAGACACTGAGATTCGACATTTGTGAGGTCATCCAAAGAGCTGCCCATGCTGTTTCAGATCTGTTTGTCTGAGGATGACCTGTTACAAGCTAAATTACACGGTCAACTTCAGAAAGTCTGAAAAGCCGCCGTTTGCCTGTGTGAAACAGCCTTCAGAGACCAGCGAACACAATGCTCTGACATAAAACTGTTAAAATGCCTTGTTTCAAAGAACCAAAACACAAGAGACTGCACAAATGCTCAGCCAGTTCTGCGCCGTGACATGAATTTATTCTCAACTCCATACACTGTATAGTCTCTCATTATGCTAATGTATCTTAATGAAGATCTGTGCAGAACACTGATGTTTATATTACAGCGCTGCTCTAATCTCATCTGAAACAAAATGGAGTCGCTGTCTGGAAAGGCTGATTGCTGCTCTTGACCCATCGGCCTTCACTAAGACCTGAACATTATTTCTGAAGAGAGAATTTAACTGCCCGCATGAAGCGCTCACAATTAAACACTCGTCTTCCTCCACCAGATCTCTCGGCTTAGCAGATCAGCCCTTCTTTAGAGAGGATCTATTCCTCATACCTTAACCACTTGTCATCCTCTTAGTTTGTAAAAAAAGCTAAACATTTAACTTGAATTAGATCACTCCTATCCCTTTAACCACACCCTCTAAGGACCCTTCTAACCAATCGGATGCACAAAATCGATTGAGAGACACAATACACTGGCAATCTTCTTTAATCAGAAGTGCTTGTATATGACATTATTTGTGAAAGATTGTGTCCTGACATATCAGAGATCAGAGTTTGACATGAAATTCAGCTAAAAGATCCTAAAATGTTGTTGTAGTATAAAAATTCATTATAAATGCTGCAAACAATGTTAATATAAGCTACCACACTGAATAAATCTCGCAGGAGAACACAGAATCGTGTTGAACGTGAGCCATTTATTAAAGGGTCAGTGATTGTCAGATGATGATAATGAGCCTCTTCATGCGTATGAATATATAATGTCCACTTCAGAAACAGCAAAGCACTTATTCAACATCCACGTGCCCCGTAGGTCACACCACTGAGAGTGTGTGTGTGTGTGTGTGTGTGTGTGTATGACGTGCTTGTTGAATGCCATGTCGGCAGCACTAGGACGAGTGTTAATGTTTGCTTTTGCGCTTGGGTAAGTCTGTGTGAGCGTGTGAAACCTAAACACGATCTATCGGGTCATTTTCTGCTTGGCTGCTCTGGTTCAGTGTTTTTCTGTGACCGGCTGGGCTTTCTGGACTCTGCCATCAGGTGCATGTGTGCACTTCCTCTTCCACAGGAAGCACTGCTAGACAGAGGTCATAGTGCTGTGCTGACCTCTGACCTATAACCCTGCTGTGCTGCATTTTTCCTTTTTTTTGTATCTTTTATGTAGTTTTACTTCTATTTTCTTTTTAGATTACTTTGATTAAACAGATGCTTTGGCAATATAAATATCTGAAAATGTCAGTATATAGCATGACTGTTTGTGTTTGATTCCCAGCTGTGTGTCGGTCACTGATGCCCTCTGAAGTCATTCCTCTGTCAGACAGCTGTAACATCATCATGTCACTTCATTAGCTTCATTAAAATATCGGCTCATTAAAAATAAAACCTTCTAGAACAGGCGCCTGGCACGATGTTCACACAGTTAAAACTGACATTCATTTACACCGACTAAACTCCCCAGAGATCTTGGTGTTACACGTGCTGCATGTGTTAGAGCTGAACTCTCCATCTGATTTCTCATCATTTCCAGCCCGTTCAGCTTGTCTGTATAGTGCTGTATAGTCACAGTATATGTAGCTATACAAAGAACTGAGCAACACACCTCCAGAAAGCAGCCAAAAAACCCTGAGCGTTCCAAGGAGCTAAAACAGAAAATTACCTGATCCAGATTAACACAACGACATTTGACACAGTTTATGAGCTTCATCACATTCGGATTTTGGGGATTTCAGATGAATGATTGATGAAGTTAACTGCTGCAGTCCACTTAAACGGAGACAGTCTTCCAGAACAGTTCTGAACAAGAATCAGATTCAAACGGAACCATTGAAATCTACTGTTCTGACATTAAAAATGCCCGATTTTCCCCAGTGCTCCATGAAGTGGTTTCAATGCGAGTCTGTGAAAGAGAACGAACACACAGACCGTCAGCGAAGGGCAATTCAACTCAAACCGTCTGCAGTAAATGAGTCTGTATTGCCAACTTAACTAAAGTGTCAAAAAGCAATTTGGTTCCCACACACCAAGACTCTCAAATCCACACCTTATTAGAGCAGCTGGACTCAGGTCTGGACCGTCTCTAATTCGGACGCCGGCTCTCAGACCAACTGACTGGATGAGAGATTTATGGAAAAAGGATGAGACTGGAAATATAAATGAGAGCTGAAGAATGGGACCAATATGACACATGACTCTAACAAGCTTAAGCATACAAACTGCCAATCAATTCTCAAATTAATTGAAGTAATCGTATCGTAATAAAATTAAATATAGAGAGTGAAGCTCTCAAATGAAGGTCATTTTTAAGACATTATCGTGGCAGATAAGTAAATTAAAAGTGACACACTGTCAACGTACAGTTAGGGTGTATTCACACCTGTCTTGTTTGGTTGGATTGAAAGTTCGTTTCCCCCTTTGGGGCGGATCTTTAGGGCAGGTGTGAACACAGCAATCACTCTCTAGTGCACAAACAAAGGAAGCGAGACCCAGCTGAAGAGGTGGACTCGCTCCGTTTCCAAACCAACTCTGGTACGGAATATAATCTGACCATAAAAGGCTCCTGTAGTTGGATTTTCCTTACGGGAAAGTGTCTGAAAGCCTTTTTAATACGCGCTGTTTTTGATAAGTTTCACTTTGATTTCTTTATTGCCGGATTCATATTGTGCTAGTAGGTGATAGCAGAAATCTGTAAAATAATACTCTCCACGATTAAGCTGTTTTCAAACATCCTGTTTTTTCCTGCTTGAACATTTCTGTCCCATGAATGGAGGACCTTAGCACACGTGTGCTTTTGTTTATAATTTCTGGTTCACAAATCTTGTATTTGGTCCGGACTAAAACAAGTGAACTAGCAGACTTTCCTGGTGTGAACACCCTTAGTTTCCCAATACTGATCATCAGTCAGTCAATCAGATCAATATGTCAGAGGTAAGGGCTGTTCACAGATAAACTCTCTCTGTTCTTACATTAAAAGGTTACTCCACCCCAGAATTAAAATTTTTCCATTAAGCACATCATTGCAAACCCGTAAAAGCTTTGTTCATACTCAACACAACTGCCAAATAAATGACACTGTCGAGGTTCAGAAAAGTATAAAAGACATCTTCAAAACAGTCTATCTGCCATCAGTGGTTCCGTCAGAATGTTATGAAGATACGAGAATACATTTTGTATGCAAAGCAACCCTTTAGTAGCACATTTATATTGTTAAACGGACATTGTTTATTGCTATATACATTGTGTGTAATGTTGATGAACTTGGACATACTTATATATTCAGCATCATATCAACACAACGGCTGTTTGAGGTGTTCTTTAGTTGTTTAAATATTCTTTAACTCACTCTTATTCTCTTAGTTCAGCTGAGGAAAGAATTGAAAACAACATTAAAATGTATACTCTTGAAGATAACATGGTTCTCAACTTTTTGTCCCCAAGGCCACCCATAAAGAAATATTCGGGTCTCCCCCACAAGACTTTTTGACATCAGAAATGCATGAAAGTGGTTCATAACAGCTTTTGTCATTGTACTAAAGTCCCATTTAAAGCAAACATATGGGAGTGTTGTAACACATCTGAGATCTGAGGAGGAGAACAGAGTTCCTCTTATGGTTCTACAAGCCAGTGATTCAGTGAACCACTTTTTGTGCTATTTAGCAGTATTTGTGTGTAGAGAGTAGAGCTGAAGTGATAATACAGCTTCAGTGAGAGAGACGCTGGTGTGACTTCATCACAAACACTGACAGCTGTCACTCTGAACACACTGACAGACTGCATTCTGGGAGCTGCAGTCACACAGGGCCTGGGAGTGTCTGTTCTCTTCCTCGGATCCTTCTGGAGCTCAAAACTCTTGAGTGACATTTAGACAGACGCGCTGCACTAGATGAGCTATGAGACTGCTGTCTATATCAGACAACTTACCCCATAGAGTGTGATCACATGCCCAGATTTGTCTCAAATAATAAAGCATGTTCAATGAACCATTCCTTTTTCATGGATAATTTTTACATTTACAAGATTTTTTTCCCCGCTAACCTCCTTCTCCCAGATAACAAATTGACTACAATTGAAGTAGCTACAAGTATTACGGTCTAAAAATGATCTTAAAGTAACACTGTTTGTATATTTGTCCTAGAGTTAAACAGGAAGTACAGGAAAACCACAATAAACTGCAGTGATGAAGGAAATCTGCAGGACTGCAGAAAATGACACTTTATTCAGGGTTTCCAGAGGTAAAGTTTTATGTTTTATGAACTTTTATGAAGGTAAATTAAGACTTTAAGATTTTTTCATTTTTTACGACCAATTAAATGAATTAATTTCATGGAATAAATGATAGGGAACACAATAAATAATGAGTAAATGTGCATGTGTCAGGGTAACAGCAAAGGTGCATTAGTAACATCTCAAAGTAAAAAAAACAACAACTTCCAATCAATCCCTTTTTATGTTTTGTATTATTTTACAAATATCTTAACTAGAATATTTCAATAACCTTCCCTGTATCAATATTCCCTGCTCTTGTCTTGGGTTCCAGTGAAGATGTCAGAAGAAATAGCAAAAACTACATAAGTTGCAGTCTTGTTTTTCTCTGAGCCCATAGACAGACATTTAACCTTTTTAATCATAAATTCACTTCATGTTGTTAAATTTCTCAAAAACCAACTTTATCTGGTCTCAAGTTTCCGCTTAAACATAAACTAATTAATTTGCTGAGTTTCCAAGAAAACAAGACTTCACAGCCTCATTTTGGATTTCAAGTAAATGTATCCTGATTTAAGTATGTTTAAATGTACTTGAAAAACAAGACAAAAAACACAAGACTTTATGTGTTTAAGACTTTCTGCTCTGATCTTTTTTTAAGATTCAGTAATTAAACAGTTTATAACTAGTGCATTAATTGTTCAATGGTCAATATTCACAGAAAATCAAAGGGCCTTTATTAGATTCTGACACAGGATAATGAACTGATGCCCATAATGCAACAGGACTGAAACACCCAAGGCTGACATGACACACACCGAGTTTTAGTCATAATTCCATATTAATTGCCTCTATAACAATGAGAGAAAATGATTTGCATTGAATGTATTGACTCATCTAAAGCGTGCTCATGTTTGGTCACTGACTCGGGTTCAGCATGTGCTCCCGCTGCTATAAACCCTGAGCGCCAGTGCCACGCATCACTTCCTGTCAGAGGAATGGAGGAGCGCATGAAGGTCAGAGGCGTAGCACTGCAGCGCCTCCACACAACACTGTGCTGATAAGACGCTCCCCGGTGTATCTCTCATCACAGCACTGATAAGACGCTCTAGGGCACTACTCAGGGGACGAGGGGCCTGACCTTCAGCGCTGACACGAGCCGCTATCTGCTCTCAAACTCTGGGTGGGATCATTCCTCAGCCCGTGCTGATCTGAGGCCAGCCGTCGGATCTGTAGGACAAACAGAGCTTTAGAAACGCTGATCTCAGATCAGGTCAGAAAGATTCAATCACGGCGGCTCCGCAGGGCTTCAGTGCTGCTCGTATCCTGACAGCAGAAAAAAATAGACGCAGGAGAAAACATTACCGTGTGTTTCTCAGGTTTCACCTCGAGTTAATGATTTCATGTTTAGGTGTGTGTTTAATACGCATGCTAATTAATGTGCTTTGTGCTAACAGCGAGCATCAGAAGAACACGATGCCTTCGGACAGACATGCACCTTTCAGCTAAACATTTAACCTCCTGCGTCTGTTCATCTGCTGCTATAACTGTGAGGACAAGACACCAAGTTAAATGATTTTTATCAATTTCATACAGACAAGGGCTTCACTAGTCACAAGCCCTAACGAATAAATGGAAATGAAGTTTACCAACTTGTGAATCATTTCCTCAAGTGTGTAATTTTCTATTCCCTCTTTAGAATCAGAATTAGTGATGTCAAATCCATGAATCAGTCACTCTCCTGACAAAAGGTATGAAGCTGTTCGTGACTCAGTTTGATCCATTCAGGCAGCACTTTCTCTCACAGATACAACAGGATGTTTTATAAGACACAAAACCCAAAAAGCACTGCATTAGCTGGAGATTTACCCATTCTAGTGTAGGAAACTGAACTCTAATGTCTTCTTTCATTTGCCCGTGATGAAGCATCTCAATAGTGAGCATGCAGCTTGTGAAAGACAAGTGAAGAAGATTCATAGGAATACGACCACTTTTTGCTGGGTTGTCTGAAATGTCTCTGCAGACTGATACAGATTCATTAGGACTGAAGACACTATTTTCAAACTGGTATTAAAAAAAAGTATTTTTCATGTGACAATCTAAATGCAACCGCTTGACTACACTGCGTTCTCAATTATTATGCAAGTTGAAATTCTAGTCATATTGTTTTGGCCAAGAATAATTTGAACAATCCCAAACCACATCAATCTTAATAACTACTATTGATTTTGTATTAAATCGTATATAAGTGATATATAATTGTCCAGAAAGGCTGAAAATCAAAAACTCCTTCAAATGTTCTAAATTATTATGCATGTTTTCAGTTAAAATGAGCCAAGAAAGAGTTTTAACTCAAACTAAAAGTTAAAAATGATTAAATCCCCATGAAAAGACAACTCTTAGCCTTCCTGGACAACTGTATATCACTTATACAAGATTAAATACAAAATTGATAGTATTTAGTAAGATTTATGTAGATTGGGAATGGTAAAATTTTCTTGGGAAAAAATATGACCCGGAACGCAGTGTATAAAGAAAAGATGCGGTTCCTGATTCTATAAGTTTATAGAGAAATGCTACGGTTTCACTCCACAGCCCTGAAAATTTACTCAACAATCAATATCAGTAACAAGTGTTTCATGAAGCATCATGTTGTTAGGCCTCATCTGTCTTCATCTGGTGGATTGGCTCAGAATACAGATGTTTGTGACAGACAGTCAGATCTGCTTCCGCTGCATATGAAAGCTGAAACATCTCAGATGCTCATGTTGGCCCTCAGAGCCGCGGCGAGGTTCGTCCTCTCCTCAGGCCGTGAGACGCCTCTCCAGCTCTATAATCAGTTCTGCCATATGGCGCTCGGAGGTAACGCACTGGGCGGAAGTTTAATGTGCTTGAGTGAATGTGGCTAATCACGGCTGTAAATCTGCGCTAGCGTCTCATGCTAAACAGATGAAGCTCAGTCCCTCCGTTCATTACCCTAGAGCACAGCCTGCACCTTTTTACTTTATTTCCTCATATTTTTCCTCTCTTCTCGCTCACACTCTGCCTCTCAAGTCAAATATGTTTATCCAATCAGCACTGATTACTTCTGCTGTTAATAAAGCCTATTTGAGGTAGTTTTGATTAGCCAATCAAACGCAGCACGTCTCCTTCTAATGGCTCCGCTTTCCTGTTTCATTTCCACGCCAAATAACGCCTGTGCTGCGCTTTCTGCCGAGACGCTCGAGCCGTGGAGCTAGTGTGTACTTCCCATTGAACCGGACCCTCAGAATAAGAGTGAAACACTGCCTTTCTATGGAGCTTTATGTAGCGCGGCCACAGGAACTAATTCAGATTACAGGACGATTTTCAAAAACCTAGGAATTAATGCTGACTACGCCACCCCTTTAAAGTAAGGGGAACTAAGTGTTTAAATTGAGACACACAGGTTCGTGACCATGGAGGGCAGAGACAAGGACATTAGTATAAAAACATGGTTGTTTATTAAATCCAAATAAAACAAACATTTACGACCAAAATAACAAAAATAGAACCACAACAAGTCAAACAGGGACCTAAACATACAAGCAGACTAGGCTAGCTGTAAAGTGAATGTTAAACCACACGCGCACACAAACACACACACACACACACACACACACACCAGTGGAGTAAGTGATCAGACGGCAGTCCACACCTCGTGCTCCAAATACCACCACCAGGATATCATAACAGCTAGCCTTCTCATACAGGGCCTAAAACACACACATGCAAGAAACAGTCAATAAATACCGCAATTATACTAGAACTGGATTGGGAGAAAGTTCCAGTAATCACAATATAGCGATAAAATATAATAAAGATATGAAAGGAACAAAAGAGACTTAACCACGAGACTATTACAAAAGATGTAAATAAACAGTCACAAGAAAAGAACAAATGAAAACATGCAATAACTAAACAACGAAACTCAAATTAAGTAGGTCGCAGGAAGCCGATCACTGAATGGGAGCCGGTCAACGCTCGCCGAACGCGCACAGTGATGAACCGACCATCTCCATATCCATAGCCTTATGTTTCAGCATTAAACAGGAACAGAGGAAATAGCAGCAAAACAGCAGCACAGTCTCAATCTGTTGGCTGCAATCGAAGCGTCTCCACGGAATATCCTGCTAAGATTTAACAATCCGTTAACCAAATTAACAAGTGTAATACATAAAAATACACTGATACCTACCCAAATCTTCGTCAAAATAACCTAAGTTGTATGATTGCTCACAGCATAATGTTTGACAATTCACACGGAAAGTGGACTCAACCCAGCTGAAATAAAAACATGCGATTTAAACAGATGTAATTGTTTTATATAAACCGTTTATCAAACTGGGCTTACCCGGGGATCAATGACAGCCTGCGCACCACTGCAAAACCGCAAACCAGAAGCTATTCCAGCTACAAGAGTGAATTCAATTAATTGATATACACTAACTAAAATTTAACACCAGACAAACTGCCACCAAACCATACCTTTTCCATGCGGAAACCCACACACACCAAGGGGCGGAGCTAGCGATGACGCATCCCGGGTAGCACAACAAGCGGCTTTTATATACGCAGCACTCTGCTCTGATAGGCTGTCTTCTAAATACAGGGGAGGAGCGTACTCACTCTGCCACATTTAGCTTTAGCACTGCTAATACAGGAGCACTGGACAAGCACACACACACACACACACACACACACACACAAAGCACTGTTGTAGTTGTAGTTTTTGTTGTTAGGAATGATAGCGTCTGTCCTACACCCTCACTAGAGGTGGATGGATCCCACTGATGTGTAAATGTTGAAAGTCTGTCTGTTTTTGCAACTTTGTTTAATAAATGTCCTTCACACACCAGATTAGGGACGTGCGATATACTCATATATCATCTTCAATTAATTTCAGTCAGGGCGTGTCCAAATGCACGTTTGATATTTTAACAATGGGACAACGGTCCATGCATCCGAGTGCATTGTCAAAATGGGTTGTCCCTATTTTCTTAATAAGTAATGAGTGTTTTCTTTGTGTAACATGCAATAAACCAATCAGAGTCTCATCTCCCATTCACTTTAAGAGCGCGCTTGCGTCATGGCCGATCTCTATTTGCATGGTAGAATTCTCAAGATCCTCTGCCTCCTCCGTCATTCAGTTCTTTGGCCAAGCAGGGTTTCCAGTTGGCTGAATAATACGTAATGTTATAAAATATACTGACTTGTTAAATACACTGATTAAACTGTTTGCTGAAATTATATATTACATGTTACATGTTTCAGTCATCTGCATTGGATGCAGGCTTTCAAATAGTTTTTCTATTTTCTACTAACATGCTCTTTAAATAACAAAAAATACTGAACCATTGACTTTAGACTAGGTTTGAGCTGGTCCATGAGTCTATTTTCAGTTCCTCAGAATAGTAACGCGCCACCTATCCGCCTGAACACAGCTCTTTTTTAGACAAGCACGGCCATAGGAGCACAAACGAGAGCAAATGCATTTTCTGGTTAGAAGACACGGCGCTGGATGGGAAAGTGAGGACTGCGCCAGGTGTATGACAGGACCCATAGAGTTCATGTTTGGTGTGATTCCACTTTTGGAATTCTCTCCAAATTCAAGATCAGATGCCATAAATGTCCCTGAAAATAGTTTTCAACAAAACCACAGCAACAAAGAAATGCTCCATCCGTTCCATCAGATGAACTAGAGACACAAACTCTTTGACCTATATAAATATACATATATAAATAAAAGTGGTTCATTGATTGAGCTGTACTCACTCTCTTTTCATTTCCTCCTGTCTGGCTCGGTTCGGCTCAGCTCAGAGGGCAAAGGTCAACCTTCACACAACTTGTGTGTCAGATATAGCTTCTTCTCTGAAAACTGGGATCTTCCTTCTGTCTCCAGATAATCATATTCATAATGAATAATTCAGTCTGCTAACAATTCAGCCCTCAGTCATCTTTAAATACATGCAAACTACTGCAAATGATCGGACCAACTGCATATTAATGAGCGGGCGGGGCTTTTCATTCTCATCAGCATCTCCTTTTGAAATTTTAATGCGTTCCAGCAGACGGATCTCTCTGCAAATGCCCTGCGTCTCAAAAAGCGGCGTTTAACGGAAATCATTATAGCAGACAGACGGAAAGCGGACGCTCTTTTCCTTTGCTTTGAAACAGTGAGGCCTCAGCGTCAATCAATCAATGCCGGAGAGGCCGATGAATCGTATAAATAATTAAAACGTCTTGGTTAAGAGATTACAGCGAGACTCTTATCGAACAAACAGGCAGAGAACTGCTGGACTCCAGAGTCTTTGATGCTGAAATCAGATTATTGAATTAAACACCCAAAACGACTGAATCAGCAGCGAGATCCGATCCGAAACCTGAGAAAGAGCCGTCTCTCTCTCTGCCTGTCTGTCTGACGCTCATGTCACGGGTTTGTGGATCGACTCGAAGGTTTTTTGGGTTCATTCCATGGGTGTAATGTTTTGTTGTTTTTTCTTCTACTGTCTAACCTGTATTTTCTATCCCTAAACCTGCCCTTCACACAAAACTACAGGAATTTTTACACTCTCCAAACACTTCGCTTTTTTTGCAATCAGAATTAGAATGTCTTTATTGTTATTGTAAAAAAACATTCTCCCAGTACAAAAGAGAATAAACGCACATACATGTAACAGAAAAACAGAGTGCAAATACACTAAATGTAAAAAAATAAATGTGAACAGTGCAATATGTAAGAAATAAAAGGAGTGCAAGCGTAAACATTTATAGCTTATACACAATGAACACACATGACAGGTTAAAGTGCACTGATGTAAAAATGTACAGATATGTTTTTTAAGCCAGTTTCCAAAAATGTACCCACAAGGACAAAATATACTGGTATGACTATCCATGTGGGGACATTTGGTTTTTATATTCATCTGGTTCTTTCTTTCCTTTCCTTAATGTAGGCAATACCAGTGTAACACTTTATTTTTATTTGATAGGTCACCGACATACAACATGCTGACTATCAGAAACCCATCCTAGTCTACTCTGAGAGCTAGTAAACCTGTAGTTGCAAATTAATGACAATTATTTGACATGTACAACACTCTAAAATGCTTAGAAATCATACAAACACAATCACACAAACACACACGCTCACACTTTCAGACAGACAGACACACACACACACACACACACACACATTGACAGACACACCTACAGACACTGACAGAGAGATAGACACACAAACACACACACACACACACACACACAGATACGCGTACACAAACTGACAGACAGACACACAGACACACGCGCACACACACACAAAGACAGACACACACACACACACACACACTGACAGACACACACACACTGACAGACACACACACACTGACAGACACACACGCGCAGACACACACGCGCAGACACACACGCGCAGACACACACGCGCAGACACACACGCGCAGACACACACGCGCAGACACACACGCGCAGACACACGCGCGCGGATGTGAAATGGCCGCGGTTCTGCCTCCATTTTCCACGCAGGCTCTGTTTTTGGCATGACTCTCGGTCAGACTCTAAGAGTCTGTTATTAAAAGCGCCTTTTCACCTTCAGAGATACTGCAGCCTCCTGTGGCCGTAATTGAGCCATTTTCTCTCCATTTGGTTTTGTGTTGTGAATAAAAGCATCATGTGGAGAATAATACCTGAACACACAAAAGCCAGAGAACAGCCGTGATTGACTGTCATTAATTCAGAGAGAATCGTTTGTAATTTCAGCGAGCTTCTGCCTGTATTAAAATCAGAGTTTGATGGGAAGACACGTGTCCTGCTGGGCCGACAGCGCCGAGAGAGTCTGACTGATAGAGAATAACAGCATGTGCCACTCTGCAAGGACAATAAATGTCAATGTTTGGATTTTACTTCATTGAAAGATCCAGAACAAAAGCCTGAAACAAAAGCACAAAACATCCACTGGTTTAAATGTACTTTTCCACACCTGTGATCTGACTAACTTAAATCAAGTGGCTGTCAATCATTCTAGCACCATCTTCCTTTGAATGCAAATTAGGCTCATTTGAAATGATTTCACCAAAGTCAGCGTAACGGAGTAACTCTTTCCTGCCAAACATTTACAGTCATCTGTTCTCATGGTCAACAGGACGTCCTGTCTACAAAAACCAGAGACGCCCCTCCAGCCTGAAGCTGTCAATCACTCTGACATCACTCACAGGAGGTCACTGATCCCGCCCTCCACAGCTGTCAATCAAAGCAAACACCTTCACCTCTATTGCGGTACACACACACACACACACCCACACACACACATATACACACACAGAGAGAGTATATACATTCATATATACATTCTGTTCAGTTCCTTTCTGCTGTCAACGTCTGAATGTAATCCCACCGATCATGAGCCTTCATGCGTTCACATACTAGTAACTCACATTTAACAGCACCATCCTTTAAACCACAAAAGTGCATCTTGGTGGGCAAGCAACACAAAATGTAATCTGTATCGTAGCCTTCAGCTTTAGCAGAACTGAGGAACAATGAGTGGTAGTATTTCTTCACCTTCATTATACACACAAACAAATAAATCTTATGAGTATACATCTAATAAACAGACGAAATTACTGGAAGGAGTCAAACCTGTTTATCAGAATTACAAAAAGGATTTCCACACGTGTTTGTGTTCTGTTCACGTGTTTGACGTCTGTATTCTTCTGTTTCTTCTCTTCTGTTTATTTTACTTCATCTTGTAGATTAAGACACGCGAGCGCACACACACACACACACACACACACACACACACACACTCAAGGACTCAAAGGTCAGGTGCTGTGCTGGAACGACTCTTTGTTCTTCATTAGATGCTCTGCTTTCACGTGTTCAGATGCTTTAATTGAGCGAGTGAGGGATGCAGGTGGAGGAGGAAGATTGAACTAAAGAACAGAGTCTGTGGAGTCGTAATTAAACCGGAGGGAGAGCTGGACTTCACATTCAGCCAATGAAAGGAAAGGTCAGGTGTGCCGGAGGGCCGTGGGTCTCTGAGCGCCGGAGGGAGGAACGAGACGCAGCAAAGCTCAGTGAATAACCGGACACTCGTGTTCAGACTCCAACTTCAGCTGCTTTTGTTCACCTACTGCTTTGTAGCTGAGGTTGTGGTGAACCCAGACTCACGGCCGTGTCGTCAGCAGAGATGCTGAGCTTGGCGCTAGGACCTGTGCTCTACTCTCTGATGTTTTGTTGTATGCAGTGTGTTCACGTCATGTTCGTGTTCTGATTCATTGCTGCACACATACACAGATACACAGAAACACAAATAAATCTAATTGAATTACAAATCAAACACATCCCATTTTGCAAAAGCCACATCATATGATTTTACTGATTTGCACATGAAATTAGGAATTTTTGGAAGAACGAAGAGTGCACCGCTGCAAACGAGGCAGAAAGTTTCATCTCGACTGGGCAAGGCAAGTTTATTTATACGCCTTGTCAGCAGGGACTGTTTACACTAACTCCACAACGTGTGTGACATCATCATCATCATCATCATCATCATCATAGTTACACTTAGTGCAGAGAGCCAAGGCCTTATTGATATAGCTCATTTCATACAAGAACATTGCTTTAGATAAAAGAAAATAAAAATAACTATAACAAAAATTATAAATCAATAAAACCAGGGATTTAAAAATTTTAAAATAATAAATACATATTTAAAATTTAAATTTTAGATAGCTCTAATCTAAACCTACCCCTTACAACCTTTCTGCATTTCTCAAACCTTCAGGTAAACAGATACATCATTTAAGAGTGTATTATTATTTTAAATGCTTTTTATTTTTCCCATTGTACGGACATTTGGTCTAACGTAGCAAAACAGTACACTCACACTCGCATACACACACACACACACACACACACACATTAATTTTTGTGAAAAGTTACGCCTCACTCTGTATGATTTATAAGCTTTTTTAAAAAGGGGGGACATAAGGTAATGTCCTCATAAGTCACCTTCTCCTTGAAAAACCTGTGTCATTATACTACTCACTCACTTCTCTTTACACTTCCTGTGTACTCTCCTACTGGCAACAAAGGAAACAAACTCCACAGAGATCACACAAGCATCTTTGTGTGTGTGTGTGTGTCTCAGTCACTCCCTTCAATGTATTTGGTTATTTTTTTATTTGATCATATTATCATTAAGTCCCTTTACTTTGATCTTTGGTCTACTACTTACTAATTTAAAAAAAGTGCTTGCTGTACATAGACAATTTACTGTATACCCAGACACACACACACACACACACACACACACACACACACACACACACACACACACACACACACACAGACAGACAGACAGACACACACACACACACACACACACACACACGCACAGACACACACACACGCACAGACACACACACACGCACAGACACACACACACGCACAGACACACACACACACACACACACACACACACACACACACAGACACACACAGACACACACACACACACAGACAGACACACACACACACACACACACACACACACACACACACACACACACACACACAGACACACACACACACAGACACACACACAGACACACACAGACACACACACACGCACAGACACGCACAGACACACACACACAGACACACACACACAGACACACACAGACACACACAGACACACACACAGACACACACACACACACACACACACACACACACACACACACACAGACACACACAGACACACACACACACACACAGACACACACAGACACACACAGACACAGACACACACACTTCTAGCAAACCATTTAATTAAATCAAACAATTCTCTCTACCGCAGTACAAAGCACATTACTCTGCTTGTACTAAATGTAATGTATTTTAAACATTCTGTTAAAGAATGAGACGAAAACAGATGTAATTATTTAAAATGTGAAGAATTGCTGGTTAAATCACAGGTCATTTTTATTTAGCCTTAAGCCAACAGATGTCCGTTTAGGAAACACTAACTGTGAGATCTAGACGGACAACACCATATGTGATCAAACACACACACACACACACACACACACACACACACACACACACACACACAGTGTATGTAAAATGGTCTTTTTCAGTTAGTTTGTCTGTAAAATAGGAATAGTAACTCCCAACATCTTTGGTAAACTAAAAAAAAAAAAAAAAAAAAAGCTTGAGTGCTTCAAAAAAAATTTGAAGTGTGAGGCTTTCAGTGAAACACATGGTGCAAAGAGACCCAAACAACACAGAATGACTGTAATTGGCTGCCTTTTAAAGTGTGTGTGAGTGTGTGTGTGTGTGTGTGTTAACAGTAACATATGAACAAAACTCTCTGCTGTCTCTGTTCCCATGGTAACCTGTGGTCTAATGCAGACTGTTATTATTTTTGTTGTATGAATATAACTTCAAAAGCACAGAGACAGACAGACGGAGGCTGTGGAGTGAGACAGGTCTGCTGCTGAAGTCTCGTCATTCAGCATCGTTCAGTCTGGAGCGGCTCATCTACAGCAGAACCTGGACCAACACCGGGAATCAACCTGCTAACCCACTAAAGAGTGGATTCTGACCCTCGAAATCAGACAAATGTGTGTGATCCAGAGGAAGAACAGATCACAGGGATCAGAGGAGATCAGAGGAGATCATCTTCCTGGATTCTACAGATGAATTTAAAAATAGGGATCCAGTTTCAGTAGAAGACACACCATATGAACTTCCAAAAACTATTCAGGGGTCACTAATGAAAGCACACCAACATCTAACCATTGTCTAAACAAACTTGCTCTAAACCTCAAGCCTAAACCAATATGAAATACCCCTCAGAAAACCTACATGGTGCTCCTGATGAAAATTCAAGTCTGACCTCCAAAATAAACTTGTTTAGGGCCAATGTTATTTGGATCTACACAGAACTGTTTAATTGGCACATTATTTTATTTAAACAGACAAATGCTCTCCAAATACAGATGAAGAGATCATCGTCTACAAACAGGGAGCAGAAGACATGAACCAGAAACAGACATCGTCCGGGTCTGTAAGGTGCATCCTGAAGTTTGTTTAAAAAAATAAATCTATAAATAATTTTGAATAATTAAAGACTATATTCTCTTCCGCTAAAGAATGTCATACATGAAGGAGAGTGAATGAGTTTTTCTTCTGTATGGACTGTGTCTTTAAGGCAAAGCAGGTCCAGCGTTAACATGATTTGTGTTCTTAATTGTAAGCCGTAAGGTCTGTTTTGTATCTCTAGGCTCATTCGACTTGAAGAAGTGCTGCACAAAATCAATCAATCACTTCAATCACTTTTATTTATACAGCGCTTTTAACAATACAGATTGTGTCAAAGCATTGAACAGTATAAAAAAGAGATAATAGAGTGATAGTGATGTATAATGATGAGATTAAACCGTTTTTATTAAATGCAGTCTCTGTAATCAAACCGGCGATAATCACTAGAAGTTAAGTGTCCCCAACAAAGCTACCTCCGAGCACATCTTGGTGCTCTACCTCTAAAGCACCTTCTGCCTTGGACATGTGTTCTGTTCTGATTGGATGTCTAAGTCATGTGTCTTGGTGATCATTGATTGATTCATGTCATGTGACCCTGATTGTAGCCCATTTGTTACCATTGCTTCTGCGTGTATTGAATGTATTTCACCCTGCTGTCAGCGAGTATTTACTGCTCAAGTCAAGTCAAGTCTTAATCTGTTTGTATTTTGGATTACACTTTTCTTAATAAATCTGCACGTGGATTCTAGAGCCTGCCGTAGAGTGGACTATAACTACATAAATTCCCTCGAAAGACAGCATCTAAGAACATTAATGCAAAGCAGTATGCAGTTGTATAAAGATCTCGAAGGAACAAATTACAGCAAAACAATTCACAGTAAGAGCCAGAAAATGACCTACAGATGCTCTCTGCCAACTCGGCCTTATTTATTTACCTCCTCACTTCATAAAACAGTCAGAGGACAAGAAATACAGCGATGCACACGCAAGCACACACACCTTCATCACAAACACACACACGTCACATTTTAATATCCTTGTGGGGACATTTTATGGGGACACACAAACTCAGGACACACACATTGATCACACTCTCTCCGTTTCACACACACACTCTCTCTACACACACACACACTCTCTCTGTTACACACACACACACACACACACTCTCTCTCTGTTACACACACACACTCTCTCTGTTACACACACACACACACACTCTCTCTGTTACACACACACACACTCTCTCTGTTACACACACACACACACACACACACACACACACTCTCTGTTACACACACACACTCTCTCTGTTACACACACACACACACACACACACACTCTCTCTGTTACACACACACAGACACACTCTCTCTGTTACACACACACAGACACACACACACACACACTCTCAGTTACACACACACACTCTCTCAGTTACACACACACACTCTCTCAGTTACACACACACACTCTCTCTCTCAGTTACACACACACACACACACACACACACACACACACACTCTCTCAGTTACACACACACACACACTCAGTTACACACACACACACACACATTCTCTCTCAGTTACACACACTCTCTCTCTCAGTTACACACACACACACACACACACACACACTCTCTCAGTTACACACACTCTCTCTCTCAGTTACACACACACTCTCTCTCAGTTACACACACACACACACACTCTCTCTCAGTTACACACACACACACACTCTCTCTCAGTTACACACACACACACTCTCTCTCAGTTACACACACACACACTCTCTCTCTCAGTTACACACACACACACACTCTCTCTCTCATTTACACACACACACTCTCTCAGTTACACACACACACTCTCTCAGTTACACACACACACACTCTCTCAGTTACACACACACTCTCTGTCAGTTACACACACACACACACTCTCTGTTACACACACACACACTCTCTGTTACACACACACACACACACACACACACACTCTCTCTCAGTTACACACTCTCTCTCTCAGTTACACACACACACACTCTCTCAGTTACACACACACTCTCTGTCAGTTACACACACACACACACTCTCTCTGTTACACACACACACTCTCTCTGTTACACACACACACACTCTCTCTGTTACACACACACACTCTCTCTCAGTTACACACACACTCTCTCTCTCAGTTACACACACACTCTCTCTCAGTTACACACACACACACACACACACACTCTGTTACACACACACACACTCTCTCAGTTACACACACATACACACACACACACACACTCTCTCTCTCAGTTACACACACATACACACACACACACACACTCTCTCTCAGTTACACACACACACACACTCTCACTCTCAGTTACACACACACACTCTCTCTCAGTTACACACACACTCTCTCTCTCAGTTACACACACACACTCTCTCTCAGTTACACACACACACTCTCTCTCTCAGTTACACACACACTCTCTCTCTCAGTTACACACACACACTCTCTCTCTCAGTTACACACACACTCTCTCTCAGTCACACACACACTCTCTCTCTCTCTCTCTTTCAATCTATATTTTACTATACACTCTTCTGTTTGTCCTAAAAGAGTTAAACTTCATTTTGGGCTTCTGGTCTATTGATGCTCCAGCATTTCTACATTTTTAACTGAAACACATAATAACATGTCAACACATACGCTTTCATTTCCAAAGCCTTTATAAATGTTATTATTGTCATCTGTGTGTTTAATAATAGAGTCCCTCCACACGTCTGCAAAAGACGAGCTTTCCTGTGGATCCATGCAGTATCTGCTCCGTTCTGCAGCTCTCTTCAACAGACAGAGATCTGCCCGTCTGAACCGAGTAGGGCTGAGATTGTCATGCCCATCTGGTCCATCACCTGCTTTCAAATGGAGTGGCATTTAATACACAGAGCCGTAATTCACTGACTAGCTACACAACATCACATTTATAATTAAATGCGATTGATCTGGGATTATGAATGCAATATTGCCTAGCTTGACTTTGAACTATGCAAATATTGCTCCATCTAAAAGCAGGTAATGTATATGTGCTACTAATCACAGACAAGATTCAAATGACAATCAAATGTAATTATTTGCACAGTCATACTCAGTCGTTACAGTTAGATTTCTGTCTGTTCAAGCGAGCTGCAGTACGGTGCAGAGAAAACATAAAGCCCCATCTCGTCTGCTGTTTCCCGCGGTGAGGAGTTAGAGGAGGAAACCCGACCCGACCGCCGCGCAGCTGCTGGCTCCAGTTCATCGCCCGAGGCAAACACACACCGGGGCTCCTGAGTCCAGATATGCCCTGTGTGCAAGCGTGCGCGTGTGTGTGTGTGTGTGTGTGTGTGTGTGTGTGTGTGTGTGTGTGTGTGTGTGTGTGTGTGTGAGTGTGTGAGTGTGTAAAAACACAACATCAAACTGCTGCTGGCCGTCTGTGAGTCAGATGTCTATGGGGTAGTTAAGATGCTCCAACCAACAGAAAACAGCCAAGACAAACACCCCAGTAATCAGAATCAGAAACCAAAGCTTGAAATACATGACACAACTGAACAGATTTTAAAACACTGGTCATCAAAACACTTTTAGGTTACCGAAGAAAAACTGATGATCACACACTACCAGAATTTCACAACAACCTCAAAGAAACTCACAACAAATGAAAACATTTTCCTGATGAAATTTAAAAGCAAAACATTTAATAACCATCTAAATGAATCAAGTGTGACAGATCATGTGACAGATTTACTGCCATTACCAATTTTTTTAAGCAGATAATCACCTCATTCTCCGAAAAGAAAAAACAAAACCAGATATTTTGAGTCTTCACTCACACACTCACACTCACACACACACTCACACACACACACTCACTCACACACACACACACACACACACACACACACACACACACACACACACACACACACTCACACACACACACTCACTCACACTCACTCACACTCACACACTCACACACACTCACACACACACACAACAGACACTAAATCACTAAATCTTCTAGATGATATTTAATTTCTCTCGGTTACACTGATGGCCGTTTCTTGAGTAAGTGGGAGAACAAACTCATATGAAGAACTAATAAAAGGAGAGAAACTGATCAATGAGGCATTAAATTCAGCTTCATCACAGGAAAAGGAGCAGAAGTGAATGAGAGCCCTGCACGGCTACCAACGACTCCTGCCAAAATATAACAACGTTAAATTGGGCGTTATTGCATTTTAATTAGTTTCAGTCCATCTGCGAAAAGCCTCCTGGCAGAAAAACACCTTGAGCAGCCGAAGGTTCCCTTTAGAGTCATTTACTCTTATGATGAACGTTCCCAAGAATCTCACGTTTAATACTGCATTCCTGATAAACGCAAGGCAGATCAAGAACTCTAACAGCAGATCTGGCTGATCGTCACCAAAGATAAATGATCCCGGCCACCAGCATTGACTGGGTGAAGAGTTAGATTCAATGCTTGTTTTAACACTCGTCTTTGTTAAAGACACAGCTCTAACATCCGAGTCAGTGATGCATAGTTAAATTAAATCAATCAAAAGATCAAATCTCAAACAATTATGTCGATTAAGTTTTCTAAAAGCAAACTGTAGAGAGACAAAAGCGGCAGAAGCGGCACAAACTATTTGGAAACTGGCATCTTTAGCATTTTCTGATCACATGGAGGACCTCATGAACTTATCATCATATGACCTGAGGACAAGAAAAAAATAAAAGTCAAGCCAAAAAGGTCAATGAATTCCTTGCCAGCCAAAAGAAAAAGGTAAAACAATCGATAAGCATCAGTATCGGGCAGAGCAGACTGTTGATTACCAGCCCTAAAATTAAACATCCTCACTGTTAGGGATTTACATATTGAGATGGAATATTGATTCATATATATGCAGTTTACTCGCTGGCCATACAAACACACACACACACACACACAAAGTCAGTGGGTAAAACTAATTTCTCATGATTTCTGCTGGTCAATTCTGCTAAATGAGTTTTTTGGTCATTAAAATGACACCAGAGGCTCAGAGAGCAATGAACTGTGGGTAATACATCAGCAGAGCCAAGAAGGCAATGACAGGAAATTAGCAAGCAAAAGAGGTCACATGGAAACGCTGAAAAGGCTTATTGAACTAGCATGCCGTTAAATCTATCCATGTGCAAAAAATAATAATTATAATTACTCCTGCTAATACTTATAATTAAGTGTACACTGGAGATGAAGTCATAGATGTTAATTAAAAAAAAAAAAAAAAAAAAAGAACAGCAGTAATCTGAGCAGCTGAGACAAACGAGAAGCGATTCGCCGGGCAAAGACTCGGTGAGCAAGCCAAGAGTCTGAGTATTGAGTTAACCTCCTCCTACAGGGTCACGACTGAATCCTGCTTTAGACTAAATCAGATCCGATACTTATAGGAAAGCCAAAATTCACATTATCCTGAGCTGGAGTTAACCGACTGACAAACACTGACAGACAGATCTACATGAAGAGAAGCGAAAAGCTCAAAAGCATCAAACGTCCGTCACTAATGGAGTGTGAGAGTGACTCCAGCTCCTGCTCAGAGGATTCAGCAAACACCTGACAGAACACACCGTAGACCCTCACGAACCAGCAGCTGAGACGCTGAAGATCAACACGAAGCTTCAGTGAATCAGTAGTGACCTCTTCCACCATCAATATCACGAAATGTGTGTGTGTGTGTGTGTGTGTGTGTGTGTGTGTGTGTGTGCGCTTCTGAAGGAGTTAAATGCAGAGCAAATTTCAAGTATGATAACAACACTTGGGCAAACGTGATGTCATTTCTGTTCCTTATTCCATTTTGTTCATTCCACTTAATTTTGCCATTTTAAATTTAAACAACAATGAATGTGATTATGAATGTGATATACAGGTGCTGGTCATATAATTAGAATATCATCAAAAAGTTTATCATCAAAATGTATTTCAATAATTCTATTCAAAAAGTGAAACTTGTATTTTAGATTCATTCATTACACACAGACTGATCTATTTTAAATGTTTATTTCTTTTCATTTTGATGATCATAACTGACAACTAATGAAAACCCCAAATTCAGGCTCTCAGAAAATTAGAATACTGTGAAAAGTTTCAATATTGAAGACACCTCTTATCAGCTAATTAACTCAAAACTGCAAAGGCCTTTAAATGGTCCCTCGGTCTAGTTCTGTAGGTTACACAATCACGGGGAACACTGCTGACTTGACAGTTGTCCAAAAGACGGCCATTGACACCTTGCACAAGGAGGGCAACCAAAGAGGTTGGCTGGCAGGATTGTGAAACAAAACCCATTCAAAAATGTGGGGGAAGATTCACAAAGAGTGCTTCTAGAACCTCTACACACAGACGTGTACAAGACATGGGTTTCAGCTCTCCATTCCTTGTGTCAAGACACTCCTGAACCACAGACACGGTCAGAAGAGTCTCGCCTGGGATAAAGACAGAAAGGACTGGACAGCTGCTGAGTGGTCCGAAGTTATGTTCTCTGATGAAAGTAAATTTTGCATCTCCTTTGGAAATCAGGGTCCCAGAGTCCATGTCGCTTGAGGTCCAGTGTAAAGTTTTTACAGTCAGGTTCATGTCATCTTCTGGTGTTGGTCCACTGTGTTTTCTGAGGTCCAAGGTCAACGCAGCCATATACCAGGAGGCTTTAGAGCACTTCATGCTTCCTGCTGCTGATCAACTTCATGGAGATGCAGATTTCATTTTCCAACAAGACTTGGCACCTGCACACAGCGCCAAAGCTAGCAGTACCTGGTTTAAGGACCATGGTATCCCTGTTCTTAATTGTCCAGCAAACTCGTCTGACCTTAACCTCATAGAAAATCTGTGAGGTATTGTGAAGAGGAAGATGCGGTTGGCCAGACCCAACAATGAAGTAGAGCTGAGGGCCACTATCAGAGCAAGCTGGGCTCTCATAACACCTGAGCTGTGCCACAGACTGATCCACCCCATGCTGCATTGCTGCAGTAGTTCAGGAAAACCAAGTATTGAGTGCTCATACTTTTCATGTTCATACTTTTCAGTTGATCATAAGTAATATTCTTATAATAATAAAAAGAGATAATAAATTTGGGATATTCATTAGTTGTTAATTCTATTCTATTTGAAATATATCAGTCTGTATGTAATGAATGAATATAATATACAAGTTTCACTTTTTGAATGGAATTAGTGAAATAAAACTTTTTTTTTTATAATATTCTAATTCTATGACCAGCACCTGTAATTGTGGTTAGATTGAATAACAGTGGTGAGATGATTAATCAATAATCATAACAGAACTCATTGTGGAAAAGAGAAAAGGGAATGGCTGATGTGGATCAAACACACACACACACACACACACACACACACACACACACACACACACACACACACACACAGCTGATGTGAATCAGCATGTGTACTCATACACCACAGAAAATATGCAAATATGTAATATGTGAATATGTCTGTCATGTCTCTCTTTACTCTCTCTGTGAAAGTCTTCAAAGTCTGACAAAAGCTCAAGAACAGTCCAGTGAGACACTGTGTATATACTCACTTTTACTTTATACTTAGGTCTATGAATGCATTTAAATACAAGAGACCAAAATATTCAAGAGCACCGAGTTTACAGCCTTTAAAATAATGTCAGCTATACAGCAGGACTGATAATAACACACACACACACAGACAGCATGCTGAGTCAAATGTCATTCTTGATTAGATGTAGGTTGCAGTGTGTGTGTGTGTGTGTGTGTGTGTGTGTGTGTGTGTGTTCATCGTGGCTCCCTGAGAGGGAATGACCTTGTCCCCAAATGCCAAACACAAAGACGCCTCCATCTTTCTTATTCTCTGTAGAGCGGGAGCTTCATTATGTGCTGCTGCAGCATATGCTGCTTTTCCTCTTAGGTCTCATGTCAATCTCACACATCAGCGAGAATCTCACACTCACAATCTGAAAGGCGCAGACACAGTTCAGTGTGAAAAATAAAAAATATGTGCAGTGATGATGATGATGATGATGATGATAACAATGAAGAGGCTGTTATTAAAACGTGTTTGTTTGTTACTCCAACACTGCACAACTTTCTGAATAACACAGTTTTTTTCTTGTTTACACTTGGCCAAACATGTAATCAGTCAACACTGGCATTATAAAAAATAATCTCAACACCACCATCTTTACACACAAGCAGACGAGTCTCTGACTGCTTTCAGCCCAGCATGAGATTCTGAGCTGAAATCACAGGCTGTCAGATGAGAGTTAAAAACAAACCAGAACATCAAATTACAACCTCCAGCAAACACATCATCCTTCTGTCCCGAAGACAGTGAGACAGAACTGCTGATCTGTTGACGTCAGTGACTGAAGATGACCATGTGATCTGTGTGTTTCTGTGGTCAGCAAATGAAAACGCCAAGAAATCTTCTTGATTCATAACTCCTCCTGGAGCTCAGTCAAGGTCATTGGTTCTAATCCTAGACAGTACAGAGACTTTAAAATGATGTAAACCTTGGGGTTTCATTTTATCAGAGGCTTGCATCCAAAGTAGCACAAGTAACACCAGGTAGCCTGCTATAACCTGAATTAAAGACACAAATAAATACCTGGAATCTCTTAATATCTACACTCGTGATTAAAGAGAGATTAGATCCACTCATTTGTAAATGAATCCTGGGAAGTAACAATAATAAAGTACAATAATACAGAACTTCAGTTTCTGTATTAGGGCGAGAAGAGGTACACAGGCACAAAAAAAGGGAAATGCCAAAAGAATATGATCACACAATAAACAGATGTGATGTACAACTAAGCATCTTGAGAAAGACATGAGAGCATATGGCTGTAAAAGACTCTGAACACACATCAGAACTGTCCACGGTGCTGAAACTACCCTCAGTGCTGAAACTACCCTCAGTGCTGAAACCACCCTCGGTGACGGAGCTGTCCACGGTGCTGAAACTACCCCTGGTGCTGAAACTACCCTCGGTGCCGGAGCTGTCCACGGTGCTGAAAATCAGCTGCATGAGAAACTAAAGCACTGGATCTTTTCAAAAAAGTATACAATGCAAAATGCAGTATATTTCCTCATTTTACTCAACACACACACACACACACACACACACACAAAACAGCTTTAGCAGCAGGTAACCAAAATAAAGTGGCCAATGTCTACAGCAGCAGATTTTTTAGGAAATAACAGCAGACCAATAATCCAGCAAGAGTTTGATGGAGCAGCCTGACCTTTGAACAAAAGCGCCTGATCTCATGAAGTGAGAGAAAGACAGACAGACAATTCGGTCTATGAGACACAACACATCAAAGACGGTGGCAGCAGCCATACCACAAAACATCCTTGATTTTCATGCAGGTTTACACACACACACACACACACACACACAGACACACACACACACACACACACACACACACACACACACACACACACACACACAGACTCTAGTGTAGCTGGAGTGCGTCTTTGTCACACAGATCGCTGCTATTTCTCTCAGTACATGAAGTGAAACATTTATTAATATCGTTTAACAGGACTGAAACAGTGTCACATTTATTTCTTCAGTTAATTCAGCTACAGACTCTCTGTCTCTCTCTCCATCTGCCTGTCTGTCTTTTCAGGTGCAGTTAAAATTGATGTAGTGCCTCATCAAAAAAGGTGAAACACTTGAATTATCTCCCAAAACAAGAGTATGAGAGAGAAATGAATTATAGCAGCAGATATGAAATTGAGAAAATGGGAAATGAGTAAGAGAGGAAAAGCAAAACATGCTGAGCAAAGGAAAGTCCAGAGCCACAAAAACAACAAAGACTGGACAGACAGACACACACAAACCAGCATGCAGTGTCATCTTTCACATCCTGAGAGAAACAGAAAGACAGCTACAGACACGGATCAGAGCAAACGGACGTCACACAGGCTCTGAGCACACAGGATGAAGAGGACTGTTTTGGATGTTAGATCAAACTCTGATCTTACAATGACAACAAACCCTTCAGGAAGTTAGAAAACAATAAACCTTATTTTTTAATTATAGGAAGAGAGTGTGTAGCATGTACCTGCATGCTTTGCAATAATGCAATAATGTCAGGCATAGCAATGAAGTACATTTGAGAAGAAAATAAATAAGAATGTGAATGAGATATATATATATATATATATATATATATATATATATATATATATATATGTATAGAGAGAGAGAGAGAGAGAGAGAGAGAGAGAGAGAGAGAGAGAGAGAGAGAGAGAGAGAGAGAGAGAGAGAGAGAGAGAGAGAGAGAGAGAGACAGAGAGACAGAGAGAGAGAGAGAGAGAGAGAGAGAGAGAGAGAGAGAGAGAGAGAGAGAGAGAGAGAGAGAGAGAGACAGAGAGAGAGAGAGAGAGAGAGAGAGAGAGAGAGAGAGAGAGAGAGAGAGAGAGAGAGAGAGAGAGAGAGACGGTCAAGGGTGTCAATGTCAGAGAGACGTAACGAAGGGATGCTGGATGAACAAACTAAACAGATCAATTGGGCTCAGGATCAGGACAGCCTAGACACTATCAACAGTTTCTATTGTGCCACAGAAATGGGCATCCTTTACAATTGCCTGCTCTCTCTGAAAGAGGTCCAGAGGAAAAAGAAAGAGGTAAACTGGGAGCTGTTCAGATAAGAGTGGTGAAGCAAACTCACATTTACACACCGAGAACTGAAGAGTCAGCAGCAGCACTGCAGAGACACACAAACTAACACTAACTAGTCCTTCTCTGTGTTTTCCTGCCTGCCGCTGTACGGGTGCAGTGGGTCACTGCTTCTTTAGTTATTGTTGATCACATTCATAAACCGCTTTGGATGACCACAGCTCTAAATGTGTGTATATATATATATATATATATATATATATATATATATATATATATATATATATATATATATATATATATATATATATATATATATATATATATATATACTTAGACTAGGGCTGCTTAATTTGTATTGAGTTCTATTTGCTCATCTGGTGTCGAAGGATTTTATTTTTTATCTCAAGAAGATCTAGGCTTGACGAGAGTAATACTGCTGTCAAGTAAAACCATCCAATGTTGTTCTTTCCCTACATACAGACAAACTACCACAACGAACCTACAAAACTTCTATAGCCAATTAGAAATGCATGGCTGCAGTTTATTTTAATAACGTGCCTGAGCAAATGAACAAGAATGTTATCAGGCATGCTGCAGTTTTTTTCCCCCAAATAGCAATTAATTATAGCACGCCTACAGATAAAATAATAGTTTTAGAACTAAATGAAGATACAATTTTCAGATATTCCTTTCAGCCTCAGGCTTAAACACATTGAGCATCAAACACACGTCACTCGTGCAGAGAGGGAAAGCAGTGATGAAGTTCATCAATCACTGCAGCGGACGTTTGTGAAAGAGATGTCTCCTGAAATTAATTGTTTATGGGAAAGGATGCAAAAACGCATTTTATGACCCCGTCAGAAAGGGTTTCGCCTGCAAAGTGAGGTTCAGAGCTTTACTCAAAGCTGCAACCTTCAACATCTTTCCACTGCAAAACCCAGAGGAACCGTCTGCCAACAGCATAAAGAACACAAAGACAAATCTCTTTCAATTCTTCAGGGTTAATGCTGATGTAACGTTTTAACCCTACATGTTCAGTTCAGAATAAATCTTTCAGTAATGCTCTGATGTCTATGAGATCTTAATCACTTCACTGTCTGTGCTCCTGTGAACATGGAGAAATTTCCACATCATTTCATTCAGTTGCCCTAGATTGATTTTTAAGATTCTCTTTAAATGAAATGGAAGAAATTCACTTTCAACTCTAGGTGCAGTCTGCACGTGAAATTCCTCTTAAGTGTAAGAAACTCTCAGGAAATGAGATCAGAGAAGTTCAGAGCAATCCAGCTGCTGTTATTTCAGCCCAATCTTCCTGAGCTTCTACGGCACGATTACTTAAATTAAAGCGTTTGACTACCGTTATTAAAGTCTTCATTATTTTATTCAAAGGTTCTGTTTCTCTTAAGCATCAATTGTTCAACCATGACCATAAAAAAAATGAAGAACCAAAATATACATTTGTCTTAGTTATTCTCTTGTGCATTCTGTCATAATTTACTCATTCCAAAGCTCTATGATCTTTCTTCTTCTTCTGTGAAAGACTGATAGTGCTGCTCGCTCTTCTAAGCAATTACAGTAAAAAATGGACACTAAAGCTTTCGTGCGAAAACAACATAATATACGACTGTTGTCAGTCACAAAAACAGCTCAAACTTCCAGAGAATTCCCATGAGAAGAAGACTCTAGAGCTCTAGGCTTCAGTTGACCCTGGGTGGAAAAATTTGATGGCAAAGAAAGTCAGAAGTGTGTAAAGAAGCAAACAAGTAAATAATGACAGAATGTTCCTTTCTGAAGTGATTCTGTAATGTTTTCCTCTCATGTTTGTAGGCCTCGTGTAAATCTCTCAAAAAGAAAACAGCGTCAGTTTTTGCAATTTTTGCGAAATGCACACCTCCGTCACTAGACGTCTCATCAGGTGTGTCTGAAGTCTCGTCACGTTCCTCTAATCAGCGTCAGTGATGATCTGGATGATGTGAACGGATCTAGAGACACTTCTGATCACTACGCTCTCATTACCTCGTTTTGAGATCTCGGGGTGGAAAGAGAGAGAGAGAGAGAGAGAGAGAGAGAGATGACGAGATGGTTAGAGGAGAGGGATTACAGTCAGATTAGCGGCGCTGCTAACAGGCGTTAGCGATCTCTGGGCGCCGGGGTCGAGCCGCTGTCACGGCAGGTGAGGAGGTCATGTCTGGAGCAGCACGGCTCCTTCAGTTGAGCCCTGGATCAACGTTCAAAGACAAAAAGAGCTTTTTAAGCTGATCCCCCACTTTAAAGAGCACAAAGAGCTGACATGAACTAAACTAACAGTTAAAGGTTCTGAGAAACCTTAAAATACAGCACACTCACATAACATACAACAAATCTCAGCTGCATGAAATGAAAATATTTCAAACATTAAAAATCTGGATTTTCTGGAAAACTGCTTTCAACCAATGTGTGGAAAAATGCATTAGCAGTGCATTTGATTTGAGAGATCTGTTCAGTGAAAAACAGGATCTTAATTAAGACAGAAGCATTTAATCCCAAAATGAATCCATTCAGACACCTGACAGACATCTTCCAGAAGAAGCTTCAGAAGCTTTCTGAGACGCAACCCTCCTGCTGAGGGGCCAAAAACTACAAGCAAAACATGAGGAAAATGTATTTAACGCCAGCTTTTGGTTTGGAAAGAGAGCTACTAAGATCTGAAAGGTTGCAAATCTTTTCTACTCCACTGCAGCCATTTTTACTTGCACAAGCGATAATCCAATTACATCACCACATTATGTGTGCAAGCATTATTTCAACTTTAATTTACTTGTTTCCACACACTCAGTTCAAAAGCAGCTTTACAGAAAACAGTGACTAAAACCCGAGTGTCCATGACTGCTTGAGATGTTTAATGACAATTAAAAAAAATATATATGGCAGTTTATTAGAAACACATCAACATAAACTAGAAATGTTTGTATTTGTGAGTTCAGCTGCAGTGTGCCGAAGGTCAGGGTTTGGTGCTGCTAAACCTCAGAAAACTCACACACTTACCGAAGTGACACACACACACACACACACACACACACTGCAGCTCTGAAGAAATTCATCAATAACCTACTGATCAAACACACAGTCATTTGCATACTAATAACATGTAGGAAACCACAAAGCAAGATTACCAGTGTCCAAACACAACATCAGTGTCTAACAGTTTTTGACATGTTTTTCAGACATTTGGGCCCAAATGTAAGAGCTAACAAAAAGGAGAAACCCTTTTGTTCTAATAATGAGAAAATGATCACAAAGGGTTTCTGAATTGTACAGAGTAGATACATTCAAGCCTGCACACACACATACACACACACCAGCTATATGAAATAAATGAAATCTTATACAGCGTCATCATGTACAAAGACCACCGTCTGTCTGTCTGTCTGTCTGTCTGTCTGTCTGTCTGTCTGTCTGTCTGTCTGTCTGTGTGTGTGTGTGTGTGTGTGTGTGTGTGTGTGTGTGTGTGTGTGTGTGTGTGTGTGTGTGTGTGTGTGTGTGTGTGTGTGTGGCTCTGCGGGTTGTTCAGAAAGGTTGTCTATCGCACCCCAGTGGAGGAGCTGGAATCATCCTCACTACACATGAACTCGTGAACTCAATGTAAAATCAGAGAGAACAGGCCAGTCCTCTCATTTCAGCGCATTTTAATGAACATTATATACGAACACAACATAAGAACGACTGTTAACGCCTACAATCACACACAACTTAGTTTGTCTATCGCCTGTTTCTCTGTGTTTGTGTGTGTGTGTGTGTGTATTAGACGGAACAGTCTAGAGATCGAGGACGGAAACACTGTGTTTAATGATGTCTCGACAGTACGGCAGCTGCTGAAATAGCATGTCAAATGTGTGCGGAGACACATGAGTGATCGATGCTCTGATCATTAGAGTCTCTTCGGCGAATATTCATCAATCACAGTCACTTCCCTTCACGCGCATCCTCCGGTGCACTGCTTTAACCAGCATCATGTTTCCAGAGCCCAAAACACACTAGAGACTTTAAGAGATCAAACCTGACATGATCCGAAACAAGAGATCACCTCCTCGAGCTCTTACACACACGCGCGCGCGCGCACGCACACACACACACACGCACACATACACACACACACACACATACACACACACACACACACACACACACACACACACACACACACACACACACACACACAGACAGCATCTCGTGTGTAAAATTGAACATCGTCATGGTGCCGATCAGGAAAATCCGAGAACGAACACACACACACACAGGGAGAGAGAGTAATCAATCATCTCTTTACCTTCGCAACGCTCTGCGTCTCCGTCTCTCCTTCTCCCCAAATTCCTGCGCTTTTCTCTGGAATCTCAGTCCGGAATAATTTCAGTATCCGTCAGAGAGCAACGCGTCTCGATCCTGCGCGTCTTCCGATGGGAGCTGAGCGCCGCGTCACCTGCGTCCTCACATCAGCAGCGCGCGCGAACCCGCCCACAGAGACACGCCCCGCGCCGCGGGAGGAGCCGAGCTGCAGAGAGCGACGCGAAGCGACGCACAGATCCTGGAGATGGACGCTCTGCTCCAGAAAGAAGCGCTAGAAACGCCCCTCACGGTACAGAGAGTTGAGATCCCCCAGGTTCCGCCTGCAGTCAACAAAAGTCTCACATTAACACACACTGAAGTCAATGTCACTGTACAATAACACAGGACTAGGACTCACACAAAGAGCTGGAACGGTGCTGGTGTTACAAGTAAACATTAACATTCCGGAACACACACACTAAAATGCTATGAGCATGATGACTACCGTTCACAATTATGTTAAATCGATTTGTGGCCAATAATGAATGTGAACAGCATTCACTCAGAAGAACATGTCTTTGCTTTTTAAAACGCTAGACGCAGGACATTGAGATACACGTAGTCTAAGAACATTTGTTTTTTTTTTTTTTTCAAACTTCAGAGATCAAAGGCGTTGTTCCAGCGCGTATTTAAACGATTTAATTCCAGGCAGAACCGCTTGTGTACGGTGGTCGAGAAGGGACGGGATCTGCTCAGTTAAACGACACGCTAATAATATTAAAGCATGCTAATTTATGGCCACTAACTGGTAAACACCTATATGAATCAAGTAATAGACACAAAGATTTTTCCGATATTTACTGTAGCTAATTACTAAACACAGTATGTTACTTATTCAAATAAACAATACGGATAGTTACATGTGGTAAAAACGTGCAATTAATGCGAAATAAATCAACAAATATACACAACAAACAAGAGATTAATTTAGAAGAAGGATGGGATGTTTTCTTTTAGGCATATGTATGCATATCTATAACTCAAATTCTAATTTAATATAAGTCAACAAGAGGAAAGACTAAAAAACAGACAATACCCTCTGGAAAGAACACAGTGAAATCAGCATAAACACAATTCATTTATTATATTTACACAACATGCAATATTTAAAACAAGACTTTTATCTTACTCGCTGCAGTCTCAGTCCAAGCAGCCAGATCTCAGACGTCTTGATATCCTGTATTCCTCCTCTTCCCTCCTTTCTGAAGATCTCTCCCAAATGAAGGATCCCAATCATACCACATCACTCCTTCCTGAACAATATTAGCTGCTCCCATAAACACCTGAGCTTTTCCCTGCTGGTGTATTATGTTTGTGTTTCTTGACGCCAGGCATTGTCATGTTTTTGAGCTTGCAATGTCCTTTTCACTTTTATTTCTCATGATGTTCTCTTTCTGCTATTAGAATCTCAAACTTTCCTAGAGATGCTGGACACTTTATCACACCATAAAATAAAACAACAAAACTCTTTTGTTGCATACTGCTGACATTGACATGTACGCCTTAGCATGAAGCAAATTCATACATTCATACATATAACAGAGCAGACACACCTGGTATGTCATTTATGATCAGGAATTAGGAATATTACTATTTCTGATCTTCCGAGCTATTTAAACAGGAAAGATGCATTTTGTTGTACTTCAGTTTTTTTCTGTCCCTGTATTTGATGTCAGTAATGTATAAAGTATGGTTTTATAGGTCACAGACACAATTATTGTTATCACAGTATCTGACATTCATGACAAAATAAAGGTAAAGAAGCAAAACCACAGTAACATACAAACACACATTCAATTCCTGATAATGTCAGTCTTTGTTTACAGAGCATGACCTCAGCAGGGCAGGAGATAAAACTGAACAGCATCTCTACAGCACGCACACACACACACACACACACACACACACACACACACACACACACACACTCTCTCTCTCTCTCTCTCTCTCTCTGTGTGTGTGTGAGAGAGAGAGAGCCTAAAGAAACAGATAGTACAGATGTGATAGTGTTTCTGCCATCTTGTTTTACACTCACTAGTGCACTCTGTGTTTCTCTAGAGTGTTTTAAAAATGATTTCCATCACTGAATCTTTTGTATGCATTTTGTACTTCTTTTATTTCTGTGATGTCAAGAAAGCACATACTATAGACGTGTGTGTGTTCATGAGCTTTAACCCCTTTCTTTGCGTTTCATCTTGCTGTCTTTTTTCTCTTTAATATGCTCTCCCATGCTGAGATGCGTGTTAAAGTCACACAGGCGTCTGCTGGAATAATGAATGGACCAATAAGCAAACGGAAACAATATCCCTTTAGAGAGCTCTTATTGAACCATTAAATGGAAACACTAATGCACCATGTATCTTCTGGAAAGGAATGAAATGTCTCTGCCATCTCTCTCTCTTGCTGACACCTTCACTCCATCTGCATGTCTTTCTCTCGCTCTGTGCGTTTATTAATTTAAGAGGCCGTACGGCTCGAGCTGGAGTTCTTTACAGTTCTCGATCCATGCTGAAATACGCCGTCGGATTTCTCCCGGATGGGTTTTTGAGCGCATCACTGCATACATCACTGGCCAAAGCAATTTAGCGAAACCTTGTAAGTCCCGACGGCCATTACGGAGTGGCGAGGGCCCGGTGGTTCAGAGAGGAGCGGAGGGTCGTTTCTGCCGGAGGTAATTGCAGTAACACGGAGCGAATGTCACGACCGAGGCCACAGAGCAGCTCTGAGGAGGAACACGGACTGCAGAAGCTTCGGGTTTAATTATCCAACCTCAGAGGTCACGGGGTCACCCACGATGGACGACACACTCCTCAATCCTCACTTCATGTTCATGGGCGCTCTCACGATTTTGAAAACGTAGCCAAGATATTACAAAGAGACAAAGAAATCTGAGATTAGGGGATTCGAAATACTGGGATCGGCTCCAGCTCGACCCAAGACCCAGCAGAGGACAAGTTTGGAGAATGGATGTGTGGAGATTAAAGGACACACACAGACACACACTGTGGACTAGCACAATATACTGTAGGTCACTCATGAAAGACAATAAAGCTCTGATTTTAGATCGAATTAGAAGAGTCAAAGAAAAAAAGTGATTGAAAAGTGATTGTGTCTGAACTCAAACCTGTGGTAGTTTCTATTGTATACCGAAACTACTGACTGAAATAAAATACAGCAGATGACATGAGTTCATTTGATAAGTGCTCTTATGCAACATTCATTTTAACACTGAACACTGAAAAAGGACGTCTCAAAATAGTATCAATATAAAACTGTAGAGCATGCATGTCATGGAAGTCCTAATGTAACGATTAAGATCGCTCAAGTTCCACTTTTACATTTTGAGGTTTAAGAAAATGCAGTTGAATTTGTTTTCTTAGTTTTTTCAACATGCCTAGCTTTGGGGTTGATTATCTCTGATGGGGAAGCAGATAAAATAATGAAATTTTCTTCCACAACAACATTCTGTTGTAAAAAACACAGCTTGAGAATGCAGTAGTTACAGAACTAAAGCTATTCTACTTTCTTCATGCATTTGGCGAAACCAACAGATGTAATGTTTTTTATTTTACATTAACAGTATTTTAATGCAATTAGTTTCATGACATACAATACAGCGTGTAGCATTTGAACAAATCAGACGCACAGCTATTTGTTATATTCTGGTTCCATGGCAACCCATCTGATAACACTAGTTTTATTGCTCAAAGAAATGCGGAGCCATGTAGTGCCCATAAAACTGACTTTTCTCTAATTCATAATTAATAGCAATTCATAAGAAAACTTTTATTTAAATGAAAACACATATTCTTCAGGTCATTGTGTGAATTGTTATGGTTCTTGTATATTGTCTTTTGTAATGTATACTGTTTTATGCATGCTTATGATAGATCACTAGTTAATATCACCTCACTTATACCACGTTTGGTCTCTATCAATTTGTCTTCAGATGACCTACAGTATGATGAACCTATGCAACATATTAGTCTTCTAAGAATCCTTAATAATTTGTATATCAACCTCCAATCCAGTGCATATGCAAGTGATCATGCTTAAAGCCAAAAAACCTTCCCTCCAAAATTCAAGACACTATTGGCGTTTAGACATTCAAGAGGTGTCACATCCACAAAGTTCAAGTGCTTCTTTGAGACAATGAGAAGATGAGGATGTGAACTCCCCAGCAACTTTTACGTTTTTGTACCAGGCCGTGCGGCCTTGACTTTCCATTCAACCAAAGATCCCTGGATCTCAGCAGATCTCTCTCTTAGCTCTTTACACCTCCTACCTGGGAAGAAACTGCCAGTCGTCCGATTCAGGACATCTTTGGAATTCCTCACTCTTCAAATCTGAAAAGAATGTGATTGCAAATCCAAAATCTTGAAACCATCAAGACTTTCATCCGAGACTGCATCTAGACATTCGTCAATGACCAAGGCAATGCAAGTATCACAGATTTAACTAAACAGCATAAGCTATAGATCCTGTTGTATAACGGTGCTAATTCTTTACTCAGTCAGTTAACTGACTCTTTCTATAGCTCCATTCTCTCTCTGATTATCATCCCATCAACCAGTTTTTCCAATTATGAGTGATTGTATGTTTGTTTGTTAGACTAGTCTAGTTATATCTAAATTACAACCTATGCTTTCAACCTCTAATGCAGAAATATTAATTCATGCGTTTATGACCTCAAGGTTAGATTATTGTAATGCTTTATTGGGTGGTTGTTCTGCACGCTTAATAAACAAACTTCAGCTAGTCCAAAACCCAGCAGCAGCCAGAGTCCTTACTAGAACTAGGAAGTATGATCATATTAGCCCGGTTCTGTCAACACTGCACTGGCTCCCTATCAAACATCGAATAGATTTTAAAATCTTATTAATTACCTATAAAGCCCTGAATGGTTTAGCTCCTCAATACTTGAGCGAGCTCTTATCACATTATAGTCCTGCACGTCCGCTGCACTCTTCCAGTTTAAATATCTCAACTGCATGATTCAATCTAGCACCTAAACTCTTTCCCTAACTTAGCCTAGTTTAAATCTAGATTAAAGACACATCTTTTTAACTTAGCACCAACACACCAACACACTTTTTATTATTCAAATCCGTTAAAGGATTTTTAGGCTGCATTACTTAGATTTGCTGGAACCGGGAACACTACTCCTAAAATACAATGTACTTGTGACATCGTAAAAAGGATGGCATCTACGCTAATATTAGTCCTGTTTCTTTCTCAATCTGTTTTCACAGTTTGTATCCAGACTAGATGGTGGATCAGCACCCAGAGATTATGTTCATCAGAGACCAGAACACCTAGATGCGCCCGTCGACAGATCACCAGATCCTGATGCACACACACGCACGCACACACTAAGTCATTTACACTACCTGACACAGCCGCGTTTAAAATTGAACTGGAAGTTAAGTGCTGGGCGTCCGGTCAGAGGAGAACTGACCCCAACTGAGTCTGGTTTCTCCCAAGGTTTTTTTTTCTCCATTCTGTATGGATGGGGTTTTGTTTCCTTGCCGCTGTCGCCTCTGGCTTGCTTGGTTGGGGACACTTAACTTCTAGTGACTATCGTTGAATTGACTACAGAGACCGTCTCTGCATTTAATAAGAAATTGGTCACTCTCGTCACTATACATCCCTGTCATTATACTGTACAGTGCTTTGATGCAACCTGTGTTGTTAAAAGCGCTATATAAATAAAAATGATTGAAATGATAGTCTGTGTTAGTGTTTAGTTAATAAAACTCCAAATTACATGAGTTTCTGATTCTACCTTGCAAATGAATGACCCTTTACAATTTTGACCCTTGTTATTTGCTCTAATGCATTAATACCTAAAAAAATCTTTTCTGTGCCCATGAAAATCTCCTTTCCTAGAGATTATATGAACTTACACTGAATGTTCGGTGAACAAACAGATTCGTTGATGGAAATTTAATTTCGCTACAGTTACTACTGACAGCTGATATAAATAACTAATTAATCACAATTAACTGTAATTATTTATATACATTTAATTTTTAGCTAATTTGATACAAGAGTGCATGTCAGTGAGGTCTAAAACATGGGTTCTCAAACAGGACAACAAAATGCAATCAGAGCATTTCCAAGGGTAGGCTAAAGTCTGAAAATTGTCATGTCATGACACAAAGACTAACATCACCATTTTGGAACCATTTAAAATGAACTGCTGACCCTTATGAATACAGCATACAGTAGTTTAACACAAGCTCACTGGTAAGAAAAAGAAACAGGAAGAGAAAAGTTTGAAGCGTCTTTGAATTTAACCTTGTGAATGTCTGTAATGCCAACCACACAAACAGATCCATAAAGACACACCTATAAACACATTCATGTCTGATTAATCTATTATTCTGTTTATACTTTTTCAGTAACTTTCTTATAGAGTATACAAACTGTATCAATAAACAATCATTCAGATGAGCACGTTCTTATCATGAGCCTTCACTTCATCGACACTAAAGCTGCTGTACTAAACGACAGCTCACCTTCACCTGACACCAGAAACAATATAAGAATGACAGATGATCACAATTACTCAGAGAAATAGAGTAGCACTGAATTCTAGCATTCTGAACATTTCAGGCTATCTTGACATGTACAGCATCTTTGTCTTTCTTACTCCAAATAATCAACTCATATAAAAACTAGGCTCCTAAATCAAATAGATCAATGCTGAAATCAGTTCTGTTTCTCAGCCCAGTCTGCTCTCTGTACAACTGTTTTCAAACTCTCTGCCTCTTGTGAAAATTAATTTACTACATGGTATTTGAAATGTTTATTTTGTGCTGATACATTTACATATTTCTGTACTTAAATAGGAGAATACAATGGTAGGGAAGTTACAATGATGAAATTGAACAAGTTGTTATTAAATGCAGAGACGGTCGCTGTAATCAAATCGACAATAATCACTAGAAATGAAGTTTCCTCAATTAAGCAAGCTGGAGGCGACAGCGGCAAAGAACCAGAATCCCATCCATTCCAAAATGAAAAAAAAACCTTAGGAGAAGCCAGCTTGTGTTTTATGAGGGGTGTTCCCGGTTCTGGCTGATCTAATTAGTGCAGCCTAACAATTCTTTAATGAACTTGAAAAAATAGAAGCGTATTAGTGTGTTATGTGTAGGCTAGGTTAAAAAGATGTGTCTTTAATCTAGATTTAAACAGAGCGTGTCTTTATGAACTACTTTATTTCTGAGATCAATACTGTCACGGATCTGCCAGGTTCTGTCACCACACAATCTCAGCCATCCACCTCTCCAGAGTACTAATCAGTCACATCTGCACTTAATCAGCCAATCAGCACTTGCACTACTTACTTACTTACTTGCTTGCACACACCACAGTACACCCAGTGTCTAAACTCGTATCTATGAAGTAGACTGTCTCATTGCTCCTGAAGAATTACCTTTAAACTCACCTGTTGTGTTCCCTCCTGGTCCCCACTGTCTCCTGTGAGTCTGTCTACATCTACTGTGGTTGTGGTGTGTGTCTCCTGGATCTCCATCGTCTCCTCGGTATCATCGACTCCTGGAAAGATAAGAACTCTTTTTGCTGTGTTTCCTGCCTCTAACTATCTGCCCTCAATATAATGACCTGTTCCATCTTCCAAGTATTTTTATATGCTCTTCTGAGTAAATAAACATTTGTAAACATTTTACCTACCTCCTGTGTGAGTCTGCTTCCATTACAAATACTATCAGAGATAAAATTATAACCATGTAGTTGTCAGCTATAGTTTCACATCAGATAGTGCACTATAGATTACCTGAGGAAGAATCCCACTCATTCTCTATTATATGAGAGGAAGAACTGTACAAACTTGTTAAATCATCTAAACCAAAAACATGTATGTTAGACCCTATTCCATCTAAACTATTAAAAGATTTGCTTCCAGAAGTCATAGATCCTATTTTGAACATTATTAATTCATTATTGTCATTAGGATAAAAAATATTTGCTGTAGTTAAGCCTCTTATTAAGAAACCACATATTGACCCCAAAGACTTCAATTACAAACAAATCTCAAATCTCTCTTTTCTGTCAAAGATATTAGAAAAGGTAGTATCCTCACAACTATATTCATTCTTAGAGGAAACAAAATATCAAAAATTACCATATTACTGAGACTGCTCTCATTAGAGTTACAAATGACCCGCTTCTATCATCTGATCATGGTTGTATGTCGTTATTAGTGCTATTTAATCTCAGCGCTGTGTTCAACATGATCAACCACAACATTCTCTTGAATAGACTATGTTAGCATTAGTGGAAGTGCCTTAGCATGGTTCAAATCATATTTCTCTGACCACCATCAGTTTGTAGCATTAAATAATGAGGTATCATATCGATCACAACTTAAATATGGAGCACCTTAAGGCTCAGTGCTAGCGCCATTACTTTTCACACTTTACATGTTTCCTCTGGGAGATATTATCAGGAGACATGGTGTTAGCTTTTACTGCTTTGCTGATCAGCTCTACATTGCTTCGTGTGCTGGTCATACACAAGGAATTGAGAAACTAACATAGCATGCTCCCCCCGTCACAGTGGTGGAGAATGCGGGCAAGGCAGAGCTTAGACAGCACAGTTGAGCGGCACCTGATGACGTCATCCCCTCCCGCTCGTAAAGTCTGGAACAACCCACGCTGGGATGGAGGAACGACAGAGAAGGTAAGTGGGTAAGTGACATTTACTGTTACTGTATTTTACCCGGTGGTTGGTTGAGCTTGTTCACTAATTCCTGGTTTCTCTGTCCCGGGGTGAGAGGGGAGTTGGCCGGAGAGGAATCCCTGCCCTGACTCCGACTGCTGGAGCCTGGTTGAGGAAGGTAGCACTTCTGTGGGAGCAGCGACCGCCTGATGGGGTTGATGCTTGGGGAGTCTACTGCACTGCTGCCTCTCCCCTTTTTATCACCATAATCTCATACTTTATTCGCTGCCGTTCACCAGTCTCCTGACAGGAGTGGGTGTGTGTAAGAGGAGGGGCTCAGGATTGGACAGGTCTGGCACACACCTGAAGTGAATCAAACCTTTTTCACCGCTGCTGTTAAATGCCGAGCTCGCCTCTCCTCGAGAGACCGGTCTCTTCCCCCGTGTATACACGCTGGTGTACTCATGGGTCCAGGAAGGGTGCGTTAAGGGAATCCCCATGTCGCTAGAGATGTGAGCCACCGGACCCATGGTCCGGACGATGACCACACCCGTTTTATGGCTGACGGGCCTGACGGATGCTGGGCTGTTCATCCCTTCGAGGGCCATTTGGGCCAAGCCAGGAGAAGCCGGGAAGAAGCCACTGCCCCTCATGCCAGAAAGGGGAGTGTGTGAAACACCAATTTTCCTGTTTATTACGGACACTTATTTTGTTAAAAAAAAGCCTCTCTGAGGTCTGACGCCACACCCACTGTGTCTGTCGTTTGCTCCTTCCATCACAATATATATATTTCTCACGCAAAATGTCACTTATGCCCTTCTGGTCCTCACTTCTTATGTACAATTATAGTAATCCTTTTTTGGTTGTGCGAGCAAATAAACTGCATATTTCATTTCTATTATAGGCTGATGACAGTAGAAGGGGACTGTAATAAAGTTGCTACTGTAGTAGTACTTTGCACTTTTCATTTTACTCAAGTAGTTTTGAAAATTAATAAGCCTACTTATAGATTAACTGGATTAATATTCTGTTGGGGTATCTGCACTTTTACTCAAGTACTTGATTTGTGGGTCTCAAAGTAATTATTTGTGTATAACTGTTCAGTAGTTATTTTTTTGTGAAACTTAATTAGTAGATAATTATAATTAGTTCTTCAGGATGACAGAGTACATTATTTGTTGATATGCTAACTGTTACTTAACACATTCCTAAAATTGTATTACATACTGATTAGTTAACACAACTTCCACTAGCTAATACTAGTTTACAGTAGTGAGTTAAGTGTTAATGAATAATTACCTGTTAGTTCTTAATTTTTTTTAAACTTATGCAGTAAGAAACAGTATTTTAAAGTGTTACCCCAATGACTGGTTTGAACCAATTAGTCAAGTGAATGATTCAAATGAACATGATTTAAACCAAAGGAAAACACAAAGCTACCGATACATCCCTGTCATTGTACTCTTCTACATTATACTGTACAGTGCTTTGATGCAACCTGTGTTGTTAAAAGCGCTATATAAATAAAAATGATTGATTGATTGATTGATTGATTGATACCAAATTACTACAAATCAATTATTACTCATCAGTTTTAAATTACTCAACATAAAGGCATTTCTCACAGTGCTGAACTCTCCTCACCCAACAGTATTTCTCTTTCAGTCTGTTTTTATATCTTCTGCTTTTACAGTGGGAAATACCACTATCTATTTTTAATCAGCGGTCAATAATTCAGGCCTGATGGGTTAGTGTGCAGAAATATTCTCCTGAAGAAAGAAAGAAATGCAGCTCTCGGGTCTGTTTTTATCAGTCCGTCCTGCATCTCACGGGACAAGCCATATGAACTACTCAGGTCTCCATCGCTCATGTGTTCTCGCAGGGAATGAGGAGAGAGGTGAAGCAAGAGATTATCAGTGAGAAAGTGTAAAATGCTGATTCAGTATGTGTGTCCAACCCCACAGGATTTCCCTGTGCAATTTCTTACTCCGAGATCCAGAGTTCCAGGTTGTGTGACAGAAGATGCTCTACAGACCTTTTGTGATGATGTTTCTTTGAAGGTTTTTTGAAGGCTAATTCTTCAGTTTTCTGGCTTTGCTTATCTTATCTTATCTTCTACCTTATACTGTACAGTGCTTTGATACAACCTGTGTTGTTAAAAGCGCTATATAAATAAAAATGATTGATTGATTGATTGATTGATTGATTGATTGATCGATCTTGCAACAATAAGCATTACTGTATTTTTTTTAAAATCTGAAACAATAATGTAAAGACTTTCAGTGAATAAGCCAGTTGGAAAGATCCTTTGTAACTCATTCTTCTGGGTAGCTTGTGCTTTGATGCAACCTGTGTTGTTAAAAGCGCTATATAAATAAAAATGATTGATTGAAAATGATTGATTGATGAAATTGACAGTTTTGTGAAAGTAACTGTTTTACAAAGAGTTTTCTTGTTTTAAAACCAAACATTCTCATCAAAAATATGACTCTCGGCTTCCCTGACACTTACAAAGTCCATAAAGCTCAGTTCATACAAAATCACACAGATTTGGCTTGTGACAGCTCTTAGATTTAAAATCTGGAGGACATCTGAGTAGTTTTAGCTATATATCTACAAGATGACCATTAACATTTAGTGCAGTGATAACAGAGCACCGGGCCTGGACATGATTTACTGTCAGAGAGTCACAGATGGGTCAGTGAAATCAATAACGCTGGAAAATTTTGCAGGAAGGTGTTAGCTTGACCTCTCAGAAAGCCTTCTGGAAAGGTGAAATTACTGCCTGAACCATCACCACCAACAAACCCATATGAGCAGCAGGACAAGTGTGAAAGCCTCTTAAATACACCTATGAAATGGGTTTAATGATACTCACTACCCGTTTTACTGCTGTGGACATAAACTGAGAGAAAAAAACACGATAAAGCATCCAGATCCTCAGATGAAATGTACTGTGTATCAGTCTGGCACTTTCCCCTCGATTGCTTACAGAATGATTGTTTCACATTAACAGCTCGACATTATTCAAGCAATAAACTGCCATCAAGGAGAGATGGTGTGTGTTTATAGATCAGCTTTTGCTTATCTAACTCTGTAAAATGTCACATCTTTCTGAAGAACGGAACGCTTTCCTGTTTTCTGTTTCAGTCTTTCCCTCCTTTTTTTAGGTCAGTCAGTCATTGATGTTTGTGAATGAAAATGAAAGTTCAAGAGCAGCATCCTGTTCATCCAATCCTGGCAAACACAGCTCAAAAATCTTTCTAAATTCTAGAATTCAAATGAATATATAAAGTAATATAACAATAAATAGTGTATATCCTGGAACAGTATTTTCTGCAATGTCACTTTGGATGAAAAAGTCTTCTGACCAGCAGCGTTCAGGATGGACTGAAATCACAGCTGCTGTGTGTGTTGAGAGAGAGATTTTCTGGTCTAGGCTAAAACGCACTGCAATGCCTACGCAAATAAAACTGACTTGATGACAGTCTTTCAGATTGGCGTCCTGTTAACGCAGAAACATGAGCGGGTTTTACCTGCCATCTGTTGCACAGCTGCTGACTGTAAGTCCTGAAGTGCTGGAGCTCATGGGCCCCTGAGAGCTTATGACGCTGACAGGTGTCTTTATGCTAATGAGATGTGCAGTAACTGGGACTGGCGTCTGTGGGGCTGTGTATGATTTCCAGAGCACATGAACAGATGCTGATGTCCGGCCCCGAGGATGCCACTCTCAGCCACGCTCTAATCAGAGAACATGGGATCAAGTTTGGAGCAGAATGTGGAGAAGCTGTTCCTACTGCTGTTCTGCAGATGAGATGAGAAATAATTTGTTTAATGTGAGGCGGATCTGAGTGCAGGGTGTCTTGGGATGTTCTGCCGTTTGTTGTTTCTCCTTGAAAGTTATTTGTAGCATCCTTGCGATCAATACTTCTATTCCCTGAGCCGGTGACCGCTGTGATGTCCACTGGTCTACAGCGAGTGCTAAGCAAGAGAGCACCTGATTCGATTCTGGACATCTGTGTTTTTTGTTCCAGCCAGTAAAGCTGCTTCATTGACATTAAGAGAGCAGCTATTGAAAGCTTCGTTAGCATTCAGAGCTCATTGAGCTGAAGTCCAACAGCTAAGAGTGAATGATTTACTGTGAACAGAACCCATGCACAGTCATTATGGACTTTAAGATACACACACATCTGTATTCTGGATTTGCATTAAATTTGGGTCTGATACATGAGTACTTGAGGCAGTGAAATCACACTGTAAATCTCACATCGACCTAACCCTATTTCTTAAGTCGCACGAATAGGGATGACCGTATTAAAGGTATCTATTACTTAGAGTCTATAAATGCCAAGAAAATATGGTAAAAGCAAACATATAAATACAATACAGCTGCAAGCCCAAACACCAGTGCCACCAGCAGGAAAACACATGTAAGGGTCCCCTTTTTCCTGCAGAACAGAATCCAGAGGCTCTGGTCGAAGGTCAATGCGTGTTCGGTCTTTTCTTTGCGTATCATTAAAAATCACTAATATTTATTACTCTTTTGTTTCCAATTGTAGTACTGACCTTATACATAATTTTATCTGACTCCAATCTTTCCTGATTTTATTTATATTTACTTAAATGTAACTGCTGATCCCTGTAGTTGTGATTAAATTTGGATCATTAATTAACTATAATATTTCCTAGTTTGGACTTATCGTTCGTTAGGAGTCTGGGTCGCTTAGAGACCTTGTTTGGCCAGAACAGACTCACGACACATCTGGGCTAGTCCAGGTCTTAGTCAGAGGCTACCCCGTAGATCGCTTACCTTAATGCAGCCAAATCCTCGATAGACTCAAAAAGAGTAATTGTTTATGCGTTCCCTAAGTAATAGCATGCTAAGCCAGTTTGGTGGCCAGAAGTCAAGATCTCAAGATGGCTCCATCCATCGATCGTTGATCTGACTCACCCTAGCACGCCAACAATGAGGAAAACCTCAGAAGTCACTAACCTACTAGAAAAGCTATTTCAGACAATATTATAAGTTAACCAAGATGAACATTTATTTTGCCAGGCAAGAACGGTTTCCAAATTGGTATAATTGATAAACATTTGCACAACTGATCAGCAGTACAAAAATAACACAAAACAAAATAAAACAAACTTAAAAAGGTCAGTATACCTGGTCTTTAAAAAGTACATAGTGTGGGGTATTAGGACACACACCACACTACGGGCCGATCTGGCTACAGAATCACTCCTTGTTGTGTTTTGTCACTTTCCTTATATACTCAGACCAGACAAAGAGATACCAAATGTAGCTGTATAAACCTTTTGGTGTTTAGGTTCCCGTGCTCCAGTGTCACACCTGGCTGGAACACGTTCAGAGACTCAAAAGGAGGACACACCTCCTTCTCAACAGAACACAGTTCTATCAAGTTCTTAATCTTCTCCATAATATAAGTGATTACGGTGAAATTGAGACCAATTTACCAATCGCACTGAGACCTTTCAAATGAGACCAAACATGAAAGTGAAGAACAATAGGTTCATAAGACACATGACATATAATGCCTTATTCTTAATGAACATGACATATAATGCCTTATTCTTAATGAACTTTAGACCAAGTCTTTTGGGCAGAAGGAGGGGAAGCAGGAAGAGCAGAGGTGAGGAGGGTGTGTGATCACTTTTTGAAGTCCTTTTGTTCCTTTGGATATCCCTTCTCAGATTAGTCTTATTGTATTTACAGGTTTTGATTCACCTCCTTACACACACAACAGACACATGCATTTAAACACCAGCTTTTATGCTTTTATCTTTTAATTTTATACATCTTATCTGAATGGTATGATATTTGGTTGACTTTTGCTGTTACTTGAAAAAAAAACGATAAATGTTTGTAAAAATGATGTTTATTTTTATATATCCCAAAGAACTCCTAAGAAGTACTATATATGTGTTCATAATTAATGTGAATTATGCATAATAAATAATAATTAATTCCAAAATGAAGATAATGGTAACCCACTAGTAATCACTCAAGTATTACCAAAAAAGCTTACAATGATTCAGTCATTACTAGTGAGTTATCATAATCTTCAATTTAGAATACTGATTAGAAATTACTGAACTACCACAATCGACTAAGTACTATTACTTATTAATTCATTAATCAGAGTTTCTTGTTAGTAGTAGTTAGTAGTAGAGTGTTAATATTGCGTTATTCGTGTGTTCTTGTATACTTATTCATTTATGATGGAACCGTATTCTAAAGTGTTACCAAGAAAAGTCTTGGTATTAGGCTGGATTTTCCCTCTAGTGGAGGTCAGACTAGAAGAATACATCGTTAGGATGTTAAATGGATGAATTTGTCTCTTTAATCAGGATTTCTTCTTCCTGAACTTCAGTTCAGCAGTGTTTCATTGGCTAGTATATTTCCAGGTCACTTCTCTGGGCTTTGGGCGGCTGTTCTGACCCTCTGCATCGGGTGACTCAGCCATGAGTCAGGCCACATACGGCCTTCCCTTTTGTTTTTCTTATTCTCTTGAATATTTGACCTCATTCATTTGTCTTGTTAGCCGAGTTTGTCAGTATTTGTCCGGGGGAAAAATCTGGACAGATCTATTTAAATGCATCTATCTGAGCTGCTGTAGCCCATGCTCTCATCTCATTTGCCATTTCAGCATTCGCTGTATGATGAGATACATGTTAATGTTGGACATATTAGTCGGGTGTTGTGGGTCGCCGTTGGACACCAAATCACAGCTGTGTGTGCGTGTGTGTGCGTGGATGAAATGCCACAAGGCGCTAGTAGCTCCTTATCAGTCTCTGAGCAGACGAGAGCTGCTCTTCTTAATTCATTTTCACCTGATCAGGAGGCCAAGAGTGACATTTCACAAGTGTGTGTGTGTGTGTGTGTGTGTGAGAGAGAATGGGAGGTGAATTATGTTATTTTTTCTCTTATTACACTATATAGTAGCTGACAGAATGAAAGTCGCAGTTCTAGTTTTGTCCTGTAAAGGTGCTCTAGAGTCAGGTCAAGTCACCTTTATTTATATAGCGCTTTTAACAATGTAGATTGTGTAAAAGCACTTTACAGTATATAATAGCTGAATAGAGTGTCAGCTATGTTTAATGACAAGAGGAAATACTCAATTTTCAGTTAAAGGCATTTCATTATTGGATTGATGTCATTGTCCACCAGTTTGCAGCATCCACTTGGATGATGGGACGGCAGCCACAGGACAACAGCACCAGTGCTCTCACCACACACCGGCTACAGGTGAAGAGGACAGAGAGGATCAGTCTAGTGGATGGGGAGTTTTGGGAGGCCATGATTGATAAGGGCCAGTGGAGGGAATTTGGCCAGGACACTGGGGTTACACCCCTATTCTTTACAATAAATGTCATGGGATTTTTAATGACCACAAAGAGTCAGGACCTCAGTTTAATGTCTCGTCTGAAAGACGGTGCTCTTTGACAGTACAGTGTCCCCATCACTGTACTGGGGCATTAATGAGCACCCCCTGCTGGCCTCATTAACCAACACCTCTACCAACAGCAGCCTAGTTTTTCAACCTAGTTACCTAGGACTCCGATCCAGGTACTGAGCAGGCTCAGGCTTGCTTAGCTTCAGTGGGCAAGCTCTTGGGCTGCAGGGTGATATGACTGTGGTGATCAGAAATGGTTACACATCTTTGTGGCGAGACACCACCATGCCAATAAATGGCACATCAAGTGCTCGTTGAAGAGATATACTGATCCCCACCCGCCCAATTGGCGAGGTCAGTAATAAACTGAATGCTGCTGTGAAAGGACGTAACTCTTTGCCCTCTTGTGTTTTTTTTTTTTTTTTTTTTTACAGGTATAAATGTATGAATTATAGCTAATTAAAATCTCAAGCGCAATGAAATATAAAGTATTTTTCTTTTGAAATCTGATATTAAAGACTTTCTGATAATTGGTGTTTGTATTTTTAAAACTCAGCATTCATACTTGCATTTTTCAGTGTAAACTATGATTGTTATTAAAAGTGTATTCTCATATAAACTTAAATGTATCTATATATTTTGATCAAAGGTATATTTTGCATACTTCCCAAGTGTACTAATGGACTTGTTGTTTGCTAAATTGTATTTCACAAAATGCATTTTAAGCGTTGAGTAAGAAATATAGAATATTTTTCAAAATCTAATGAGAACTTATCTAAGTAATAAACTGAATGCCGCTGTGAAAAGACGTAACACTTTGTTCTCTTCTGCATTTTTCACAGTTAATTCGCTGGTCCACAGTGCCTGACGTCTGGGTGCCCTTTGCTGCCGGCCCTGATATCCCCTAGGTCTGAGGACAGTAACATTAGGAACTATATTATTCTGATTTATTAAATTGTTGGCTGCTCAAAGAGAACAACAAATGATTCTTCAGCAAATGAGCATAAACTGCCTCGGCACATGGAAAAAAGAGCACAGAGGCTAGGATGCCGCTCAGATGATTTCATGAGATGACACTTCACTCAAGTAGGGTTTCTTATGAAATATCTTTATCTGCACTGATCTGACATCTGAACTGCCTCTTAACACACAAGGTTCAGTTTCCACAAGTTCTTTTGTTGGCTGCACTTTCATCCTAAAGGTTTCGAATAACATTTCATCCAGGTCAGGAATAACCCTGTGGGATGGATGCATTGCAGATTCCTATTATAAAATAGTCTATATATCTATAGTTGATGCATCAAAAAAATTCATTCTAAGAGGGTCTTTGGATTTCCCCCTCTTCATTTTGTCATCTTGTAACTTTTTTCTCTCTGCTTTGTCCATTTTCTGTTTGCAGTGTCCTCCAGTGAATTGTCAAGTGTGGACATCCAGGGGCTGTCCTCTGGACATTTCGGATCTAATGACATTATTTATCTTTTTTTTTTTTTTTTTACAGATTTTTACATGATCGCATTTCTGCAATTAACACTCCCCGGTGTAAGGAGGTGAATCAAAACCTGTAAATACAATAAGACTAATCTGAGAAGGGATATCCAAAGGAACAAAAGGACTTCAAAAAGAGAGTAAACACCCCCCTCCCTGTTGTGTTTATGACACCCTCCTCACCTCTGCTCTTCCTGCTTCCCCTCCTTCTGCCCAGAAGACTTGGTTGAAAGTTCATTAAGAATAAGGCATTATATGTCATGTGTCTTATGAACCTATTGTTCTTCACTTTCATGTTTGGTCTCATTTGAAAGGTCTCAGTGCGATTGGTAAATTGGTCTCAATTTCACCGTAATCACTTATATTATGGAGAAGATTAAGAACTTGATAGAACTGTGTTCTGTTGAGAAGGAGGTGTGTCCTCCTTTTGAGTCTCTGAACGTGTTCCAGCCAGGTGTGACACTGGAGCACGGGAACCTAAACACCAAAAGGTTTATACAGCTACATTTGGTATCTCTTTGTCTGGTCTGAGTATATAAGGAAAGTGACAAAACACAACAAGGAGTGATTCTGTAGCCAGATCGGCCCGTAGTGTGGTGTGTGTCCTTATACCCCACACTATGTACTTTTTAAAGACCAGGTATACTGACCTTTTAAGTTTGTTTTATTTTGTTTTGTGTTATTTTTGTACTGCTGATCAGTTGTGCAAATGTTTATCAATTATACCAATTTGGAAACCGTTCTTGCCTGGCAAAATAAATGTTAATCTTGGTTAACTTATAATATTGTCTTATTCTATAATAACTTTTCTAGTAGGTTAGTGACTTCTGAGGTTTTCCGCATTGTTGGCGTGCTAGGGTGAGTCAGATCAACGATCGATGGATGGAGCCGTCTTGAGATCTTGACTTCTGGCCAACAAACTGGCTTAGCATGCTATTACTTAGGGAACGCATAAAAAATTACTCTTTTTGAGTCTATCGAGGAGAACAATCTCCGTAACTTTGTTCGGGAAGCAGACACACTCTGCCAGTTTAAATCTAGATTAAACACTACTCGGGAACACTACTCCTAAAATACGATGTACTTGTGGCATCGTAAAAAGGATGGCATCTACGCTAATATTAGTCCTGTTTCTTTCTCAATCTGTTTTCACAGTTTGTATCCAGACTAGATGGTGGATCAGCACCCAGAGATTATGTTCATCAGAGACCAGAACACCTAGATGCGCCCGTCGACAGATCACCAGATCCTGATGCACACACACACACACACACACACACACACACACACACACACACACACACACACACTAAGTCATTTACACTACCTGACACAGCAGCGTTTAAAATTGAACTGGAAGTTAAGTGCTGGGCGTCCGGTCAGAGGAGAACTGACCCCAACTGAGTCTGGTTTCTCCCAAGGTTTTTTTTTCTCCATTCTGTATGGATGGGGTTTTGTTTCCTTGCCGCTGTCGCCTCTGGCTTGCTTGGTTGGGGACACTTAACTTCTAGTGATTTAACGTCGAATTGATTACAGAGACCGTCTCTGCATTTAATAAGAAATTGGTCACTCTCATCATTATACATCCCTGTCATTATACATCCCTGTCATTATACTGTACAGTGCTTTGATGCAACCTGTGTTGTTAAAAGTGCTATATAAATAAAAATGATTGATTGATTGATTGATTGATATCATTAGTACTTACAGTAATTTGTCTTATTATTTACCATATATGAATACTCTAAGGATATGCCTGTTTGTACTCACTTGTCCATAAGTGCTACATATTTACCATGTGTATATGGGTGGTTGATGTATCAATGTGTAATATGGTGTGACAGAAAAATGTAAAAAAAAATCCATTGAAGATAAAAATCTGACAGTCCAATTTTTATTTGTCAATTACCCATATATATTAGTAAGTACAGTATAAAACATCTAATTAGTTATTATTAGGGAACTATTTGTAAGTAACCATTCTTACCCACACTTGTCTATATGTACAAACTAATTACCATGCATTACCAAGTACAACCCTGTTTCTTATTTGTTACATCTCAGGTAACTTGTATTACCACTCATTTAACTGTAGGTACAAGATATTTACCATATATGTATCATGGAAGTACTGTAAAATGAAGGTCTACCCACAATGCCCCAGTCTTACTGTAGGAGCACGGAGACATTGCTTCACCATCTTGATGACATCGGTGAAATGTCAAACGACAGACCGTGCTGCTATCGGACAATCTCCCATCAGCGTGTGTTAAAGAATGAGAAGCACAGAACCGAGCAGATGCTGCCATGTGGACAAGAGCTGTGAAAATGCCCTCATGCAAATGCCAAGCCGTCACTCAACATCTGGGAGGTGAAAATCAGATTGAAAGTCCTGTTCCACCTCATTGTCAGCAAACAAGTCAAGTTATGAACAAAATGTGAGCTTCATCTGCAATCACATAAAGAGAAAGATTACTCTTCAGATAGTTAAAAAATTGCAGGAAATCAAGAAGACCTCTGTAACCAAGGGCACACAGTGATGAAGCAAATTTATATTACTCCTGTAGTTCTTATGTTTCCTCCATCTTTCATAGTATTTTAAATTAAGAACATAAACAATTTCTCACACCTAAATCAGACACAGAGCAACAGCAAGTCAAGCCTACAGCTTGTGCAGACAGACAGACAGACAGACAGAGATCTTTTATTCATCACATCATCAGCTCTTCGACTTGTACCTTTGATTCCAACCCTTGAACTCAGAGCCGTCAGCTTTGATGTTGAATATGTTTGACATCCTCTTCTGTTCCTCTGCTCTCTCTGCTTAGGGTTGATGTCATGTTTTGTCCATGTATCTTGCAAATCAAATTCACAAGCTTTCACACATGCATGCACATAATCAAATAAAACATATAAAAGTGTGGCTTTCTTGTGTTGAACATTTTGTTCGCGGTTCATTACCACAGACGCTCCACTTGTGCCATCAGTATTTGCTCAGTCAGGCATTTTCTGATTGAATTACATTTTACATTTGCCACAAAAATACTGTCTTGTCTGTAGATGCTCCAGAGAGTGTGTTTCTTCCCGCAGGATGAATCTGGCTCAGAAAACATGGCTGTGAGTTCAGATCTTCTCAGAATGAAGTCTGAACCCTGTGTCATCCATCCAGTAGGCCACACTACCCTGCAGACAAAGACAGTGGAAAAACGCTATAGACAAATAATATGCATATTTTTTAATGAAGGTGTAACTGCATACAGGATTACACTCCTTCACAAATGCTCTGTTTGTGTGTGTGATTTTAGGAAACTCATGGATTGATTAGTTTCAGGTGAAAGGCCCACAGGAGACTGCAGCAACTCCACACGGCCCTGGTGTTTGTGTCCAGTTACGGACCTGTTATTGGCCAGTCCAATGGCTTTAAAGACCATCAAAATTAAACAGTAATAATAATAATAATAATAATAATAATAATAATAATAATAATAAGTATAACCAAGTTTAAAAATCAGCTGAAATACAGAGGTGTAGGGATAATGATGATAATCTCTTTTCTTTCCAAAGATTCAAGACTCTATTTGCCCCAGAAAGCAGCAGTCTCAAAAGATGCTCACACTAAAAAGAAGTGTTTTCCACTAAGCTACAGAAATGACCTGCAGATGCAATGAACATAAAACAACAATTGTGTATAATTATTTCTTTGGAATCACTCCTATCCTTAATTTTTTAATTCTTTATTTACATGCCTATTTTACATTCGCTATTGCTATGCCATGCACATATACACACAAACATGACAGAAAAAATAAAAATAAAGATAATTTAAAATTGTTTTAATGGTACTATAGTATTTGTTTTTCAGCTTAAAACTATAATTCCTTTTTAAAGCAGATTTAATTAATGCATGTTGACATTATTTTCTGTTTACCTTAACATTTCTCTGCCTTCCGAAGGTGTATAGAAAGCAAATAATAGACTTATATTTCTTCTTTGTCGCTCATGGGCGGTCTGAATGTTGTTGGAAGGCTGGTTGTGTGTCTGTAGATTGGGAAGGGTGTTAAAGGTCCTCAGAAAGCCACGTCATTCTCCAGGCTAATACAAAATGCATGACACAGAGAGAGTGGCCTGAAGCTAATGCTGCATCGTGGTCCAGGGTAACATAGCAACAGTTTCTGGCTGAACTTTAGCTCAGAGTAACATCCATTAACCCGGAGTGAACCGCCCAACGAGAGACACTCATGGTTTTTAACATCTAGCAGCAGCTAAACAGTTTTAAACACCGTTGAAATCCTTTGAATTATTTCGTAATAACAGTCTTGTCCTTTGACACCAGCTGTCCATCACTGCCAGAGAGTCTTCTGAAAACACAGTTCACAGGACACAGTGCTTTTGTGGATGCATTTAAGAAATAGACGTCTTCGAGTAAAACAGAACTCCTTCTTACTGTTTGTCCTCCCTAAACCTTCAAATCTCTTTCCCAGTCACTTCGTCCTGATATGAAGGCTTGGCCTAAGGGGCAAAAGCTTTTTGAAATAATCTTTAAACATTTTATTCAAACACAATCCTTATCATAATTCTCTTCTGCATACGTTCGACTGACAGCACCATGTGACTGGATCAGACATGTCCAAATTTAAATGGAAGTCCTGTAATCTGTCCTGGTAAATGCATCTGGATCTGTATGTGTGAGAAGAAAAGAAAATATGGAAATGAACATGGTCCTTCAGTCACTCATCATCATTGCAAAATAAGCTAGTCGCAAAGTATAAAAGTGATTAATAAATAATTAGAATCTGTGAAGAAAGAGGGTGTGTTGTGAGACTAGCACAGATACAGAGGTAATCACACACACAACGATCAATTATACACAAATATTTGACAAACACTAAAGATCTGTGGTGTAGTGGCAAAGCAAGCAAATAATTAGCAGATAACATAAAATAAAGCAAACCTACTAAAGCACTGGTGACAGTTCAGTCGGTCATGATGACGAGGGACTGGAGGAGATTGAAACATGAACTTCTGAGTTTGAGACGATAGACCGCGATGAACACAAGATCATCTCTGTGATGGAAGAGGTGAAGACAGTCCCTCTTCTCCAAACATATGCTGGAAACCAATATAAAAAAAATGAAATTAGACATCATGCCAGCATTGGTAGTCATATTAGTTTGCTAAGCTTAATTCAGGTTTACACACCGAACATCTGATACACACAGAAGAGGGACGTAATCTTGTTCTGGCCTGTATTTGGCTTTGTAAAAAAATTTTACATCTGGAAGATGCTTATCCAAACTATCTTAAAGTACATTCAATTCAAATGTGCAAAATCATTTATTTAAAAAAAATCAATAAAAACCAGCAAATAAAAACAATAAGTCAATGACTCGAGGTACTCGTAGGTAAAGGGCTGTGTTGAAGATTGACAGAATGGTTCATGAGGCACTGATTCTTTAGAAATAAAGCTTCCAGAAATAGAGAGGCTTAATTATGTCTTTCTTTTCAAAAGCAAATGAAACAAAGCTCCACATTATTAACCGGAGGAATCTACAGGTGTGCTCTGTTACAGTCAAACACTCTCTATTATACTTCATATGTATTAGTGACACTTGCCTCTATGCAGCCAGTTAGGCTTCTGTCTGTGAGTCAGCTGGCTGGATAACTGCATCTCTCACACACCAGGTTACCTGTGGGGATGTGATCGTGCTCTGCCATCAGCTTCACTGGTGTTCACTGACACACACACCTGCGGTCATCAGCTACTGGAATGATAGCTTAAGCCCTCAGGAGGGGCTTCAGATGCAGTCAGCTGTAGAGATCTGCTCTCCAGATGCCAGTCTCTCAGACAGCTGCCCACAGGACAGGGCATGTCAGGTGTCGCCCACTGTTTAAGGCCAGTCAATATGGCCTGACTCACACTCTCGCCCTGAGGAGGACAGTTATTCACCTTTTCATTACTCTCTGAATATTTAAACAGCACCCAATAGCCACGGACTACCACCTGTCTGCTTCATCATCTTGACCCATTGTCGTCTCTCATCTCACGTGATGCTGCCAAATGCTGCTCTACATATACATCCATATATACACATATAGACATAGCGCTCAGAAGAAGACAGAGACAGAGAGAGAGACAGGGAAGCTCACATCAATCACTGTCAAGTGCAGCTCGAGTCCTACAAACACACGGCTATCTGTTCACGCAATCTCTGGCTCCATCTCTGCAGCAGCGTTTATAGGTTCTGCTGTGCCAGTGTGATTTAGTGTTAAAATCACAGAGTGAAGATGAGGCAGATGAGTGCAGTGCTGGTAAAATGAATCGTCAGTTCAGATGGAGCTCAGAGGTTACCAAACATTAGCTTACAGTTTAATCACTGCCTTCATCATGCTGGACTGCAGAGCTTGATCTGCTGAGTGAACAGACGGCTTGTGTTACACGTAGCGTACAGCTAAAAGGTATTGCTGTGGGGACATTGATTTAATGCCAGAAGAGGACAAGCTCTTCCAGAAGAGTTTGGATCCTCTCAAGGTTTGTTTGTTCTTCACGACTTAAACATCTTACAGAGATTTTTTCCTGCCATTGGCTGCTCGAAGACATTAAATCTTGCTTCACTCTAAAGCTGTTAGGGTTAGTGAAAGTACTTCACAAATGAACACACAGGTGATGATTGAGAATGAATTCAATAATTCATTTCTGCTGTTCGCTTTGCATCAATCTGAGCCTCGTAAATCATCATCTCCATTCAGCAGATATTTCAAAGGTTCCTTCTCATGAGATTAATTTGAGCTATCACTGGGTATCTCAGTCTAAAATCCATTTAAATTTTGTTTTATGTGTACAGTCTGTAATTTGACCCTCTTCGCGGCCTCCAGCTGTCATTCTGAATCTTGTCTTCACTGAGATTCTCTTTTATTGGCCTCAAACTATCCTCCTGGTGTCTTTGCAAACACAAACACACTCTCACACATTCATCTCTCAAATACTGTGCTAAATTATGTTTCAAAGACATTCTGGGTTTAGACAGGGCACCGGGGATAAATGAAAAACAATTCAATCATATTTATTTAAATAGCACCTTTTACAAAACAGATTGTTCTCAAAAGCAGCAATAGTAATATAAAGACAAAAGGGAAAAAAACAACAACAGTAACAAAAACTGTATGATGCCAAAAGCAATGGTGGAAAAAAATGTGCCTAGAGATGCTTAAGAAGACATGAAGAAACCTCATGTATACTAACAATTATTATTATTTATCAATGCTTCAAGAATGTGGCCAATTATTGGATATACTTTCATTAGTTTTGGTAACTAACCAAAAATATCATTCATTTAAAAAAAGCCCCATCGACCTCCCACCCACAGATACTAGCAAAAAGAAACAGATTCAAATTTTTAAAAGCCCGCTAAACTGAACAAACAAATACGCAAGCTATCTACACAAGTAAGAGTGTGTGTGGGATTTGGTTTATATACACTTGTTGGGACGTAAACTTGAATACACAGACTCGGATGGGGATTTTTTCATGGCGGGGACCCAGATAGAGGTCCTTATGGGTACAAAAGCTTATAAATCAAACAGAGTGAGTTTTTTTGAGAAAATAAAGTTTCCTGTAAGAGGTAGGTTTAGGTCTAGGGTAAGTGTAGAACAATATACATACAGTCTGTACAGTATAAAAACCATTACACCTTGGGAGAGTCCCTAAAAGGAGAGCTGACCAGATATGTGTTTGTTTGTTTGTTTGTGTGTGTGTGTGTGTGTGTGTGTGTGTGTGTGTGTGTGTGTGTGTGTGTGTGTGTGTGTGTGTGTGTGTGTGTGTGTGTGTGTGTGTGTGTGTGTGTGTGTGTGTGAGAAAGAGAGATGGAATCAGTCTAGTGTAACTTGGAGTCTATCAGGTCCACATGCTCTCAAATCCCAGTGAGTGCAGTGAGATACACACACACACACACACACACACACACGTTGGCATTTGTAGTATATGAGGACTCTCCATAAGTGTACTGGTTTTTCTCTACAAACTGTATGTGTTATTGTCCTACACCTAAACCTACCCCTTACAGGAAACTTTATGCAGTTTTTATTAAAAAAAAAAAAAAAAAAAAAAACCTCTGTCATCTCCATATCATTAAACACATTTGTGTCCCCATAAACCATAAAAACCAGCTAACACACACACAAATAATTTGATGCATCATTGTTTTAACATACTGTATTTCTCTCCAGGTTTTTGCTCTCTTTTTACACATTAAATCGACCAACTGCCAAATGCCACACACACAAACACACACTGCCAGTTTCTTGCAGCCTTTCAACTCGTTTTCACACATATTTAAAAGTCCAAAATGCTGGAGCTCTCTGAAATAAGTTTTTTTAGTTTACATGCATTTCCCAGTACATAGTCATCATTCTCCACATGCAGTTTAAGTATGCAGTTCAGTTCCACTTCAAAATGCACTAAAACATCGGAAAACCTCATAAACAAACTCATTCTATCCAAACACAGCCAGCAAGAATGCTTTGTCACTCATTGTAGATGATCATTTAGTCATGGAAAGTAGTTTGGATGTTTATAGAAAGGAAAATAAAAAGGACAGACACTTACATATATGCAATATGCTCCAATATGCTCTCTTTATGAGGTAAAAAAAATGTAACCAACCTCAAGAGACTACCAATCAAGCACACGTCAGCAGAGATATTGGAATAGTGACTGCGTTTCTAGTCCTTTCTAGTGATTCACCTAGTTTCCAACATGAATAAGTGAGTTTGAGAAAATCTCTGATTTTCATTTTGATTTTCAATCAAATTTTGATTGATTTAAGCAAACAGGTTGAGCACTTAAGTATCAGGAATGGATTCTTTTGAATTTGAAATTCAGATATTTGTGAAATGCCAAAGCAATGGGAAAATGTAATGGCAGCAGAGCGACACAAACCTCTGAGCTTCACCGATACTCACAGAAGTCTCAAAGAAGTCCCACCAGCAGAAAATCTCAGACTCAAACCAAATCAGCACCTTATGTTGCACACATACGACAAAGGCATGACAGAAGCATAACCTAACCTCTCTTTACTCTCCTCTATGAATAAAAAGGCCAGTCATTTAAAATACTTCATAAACAGGGTACCAGTCTACTGCGATAAGCACTTCTGAGGAAGAACTCAAAATATGAAATCTTAGTTCATGTTTCTTAGTGACATAAAAAATACATAAAAAAAATTGTTTCACATTTTCACTACACCTTCTCTGAGTTTTGACACTTTTAAAAAACACAGGCACATTTGTTTCTTGTCCTCTTCTTGGACTTGTCCAAACCAGTGAAGACCCAACTGTGGCAGATAGGGTGGATAGTATGCATATTAGAATGCAGGGAAACTCACAGGCCTGTTTGGGGAACAAGAAATAGAATTAATTGTTAAAATCTCTAAGTGGAAACTGAATCGCACCAAAATATTCAATGGCAAAATAAATAAATAATAATAATAATAATAATAATAATTTTACTAGCTTTAGAAATAAACTTTCATTTGCATCTTTATTAACAACCTATCATCAAACCTATTCTCTTATAGGTTGTTTGTCCAAATCCCTAAAATACAATCAGAGTGCATGCTACAATGAATGTTTTGTACTGCATTGTAAATAGTTTTTTGCGTAGCTTGGTTGGTTGCACATTGCTTTTTACAATTATATGTAATCAAGTAATCATGGGATCAATTCCAGAGAACATATTTGCTCATAAAATGTAAATGCACAATAAATTTTGCACTATTTCTGGAAGGGGTAGGTTTAGGTGTGGTCATTCAAATGAATTATCAAGTAAAATATGTACGAATTACCATGAGATTGATGTAAAAAGTTTACGAATTGCATTTAAACATGTAACCATTTTGATTGGTAATGACAGTCATACGTCATGTCATATGACAGAGGCAACGCAGCACTGTCATGTGTTTTTTTTTAGCTCACTAGAGGGCGCTTAACTTTAAAAAATGTAAAAATAGGTGCTTGAGCAAACGACCTATAGGGCCATATTTTGTTAATATAAAGCTTCATCACTCTCAGGTACTTAGGATTTCAGATTTACCTGCACCAAACAGCTGAGGTCGATTTACATCTTCTTGAGCAGAGTGAACATCTCCAGCAGCTGAGCTGAAATCTACAGCTTTCCGGCTGACCATCCTCTCCGTAGAGCTAGAGTTTATCTGCAAACGCTGCACACAGAAAAACCTGTAGATCTGAGCTTCCTCTCAGGAGAGACAAACCAATTAAAGCACAGAATAGACCGATCCGACAGGCTGCATTGTGCAGTTCATTCCCTCATCTCTGTGCGGCAGCATGAATTTAGAGGGTAGAGGATGAAGAGAGAGAGAAGGGCGACTTTTGTGTCTCTGTAACAGGGGATATTGGCCTGTAATGGCTGAGCCGTACTGTTAATTAAGTTCAGGATGGAGAAAATAGGACCTGAATTCAGTAGTGTGTGTGTCCAAAAATCTGCAGGAAACTACATTTGTGCTATGACAGAGAGAGAAGACTGTTGGCCTGTTTCAGAGCTAATTGGAAGGCAGGAAGACAGAATGAAAAAGAGATTTTCCAAATTAGAAAACAGCTGAGATGACACTGGTCATAAATCCAGTGAATATTTTGTGAAGGGCAATATCAGCTCTGATGATTCATCATCATTTCAGAGCGGAGATGCATAGGGAAAATGACAACGTTAGCTTTAACTGCATGAGCTCATCATCCACACAAAACGAGTTTAATGAGCCATTTGTGTTCACTATCAGACTTTCATTTCATTTATTACAATATGTACTCTGAGATGCATTCAAATCACACCCTCAAGTCTCCAACGAAACCTACAAAGTGCTGCTGATCTCTGGGCATGACTTGCTTTTTAACCTCATAACTAGGAATGCTGGGAAATGTAGGCTGTGAAATACAGGGAGCAGTTGAAGTGGAAATTGGTTTATTGAAAAGAACACTGTCACATGGAATGGATGTTAATATGGTTGAAATTCTGCAGCAAAGTGATGACATTTCAGATCACTATCTAGTCTTGTGTGAACTCTGTATAGTTAAACCTGTAAACTCTGCACCTTATTACAAGTATGGTAGAACCATCACTTCCACCATAAAAGAATGCTTTGAAAGAAACCTTCCTGACTTATCTCAATTCCTTAGCACATCCAATACGACGCAAAAACCTGATGACATAACAGAAACTATGCACTCTCTTTTTTCTAGCATTTTAGATACAGTTGCTCCTTTGCACTTAAAAAAGATAAAAGAAAACAATCTGACTCCATAGTATAATGACAACACACGCACCCTAAAGAGAAAAACTCAATTAAAAGTATTTCGTATTGCCTGGCGGGAGAGTATCCTGTCATACAGAAAAGCATTAAAAATGGCAAGATCAGATTATTTTTCATCTCTTTTAGAAGAAAACAAACACAACCCCCGGTATTTATTCAATACAGTGACTAAAGTAACGAAAAATAAAACGTCAACAGGTGCTAACATTCCCCGAGTATAGTAGTAATGAGTTCATGAATTTCTTTACTTCTAAGATTGATACCATCAGAGATAAAATTGTAACTATGCAGCCGTCAACTACAGTTTCACATCAGATAGTGAGCTTTAGATCTCCTGAGGAAAAATTACACTCTTTCTCCACTATAGGAGAAGAAGACTTGTACAAACTTGTTAAATCATCTAAACCAGTAACATGTATGTTAGACCCTATTCCATCTAAACTATTAAAAGATTTGCTTCCAGAAGTCATAGATCCTATTTTGAACATTATTAATTCATCATTGTCATTAGGATATGTTCCGAAAACCTTCAAACTGGCTGTAGTTAAGCCTCTTATTAAAAAAAAACACATCTTGATCCCAAAGACTTAGTAAATTACAGACCAATCTCTAATCTCCCTTTTCTGTCAAAGATACTATAAGGTAGTATCCTCACAACTGTATTCCTTTTTAGAAAAAAATGGTGTCTGTGAGGATTTCCAATCAGGTTTTAGACCGTACCATAGTACTGAGACTGCTCTCTAGAGTTACTAATGACCTGCTTTTATCATCTGATCGTGGTTTTATCTCGTTATTAGTGCTATTAGATCTTAGCGCAGCATTCGATACTATCCATCACAACATTCTCTTGAAGAGACTAGAAAACTATGTTGGCATTAGAGGAAGCGCCTTAGCATGGTTTAAATCATATCTATCTGACCGCTATCAGTTTGTAGCATTAAATGAGGAGGTATCATATCATTCACAAGTGAAATAGAGAGCACCTCAAGGCTCAGCGCTAGGGCTTTTACTTTTCAACCTGTACATGTTACCTCTGGGAGATATTATCAGGAGTCATGGTGTTAGCTTTCACTGCTATGCTGATGATACTCAGCTCTATATTTCAGCGCAGCCTGGTGATATACACCAAATTGAGAATCTAACAGAATGCATAGTCAATATAAAAAACTGAATGGGACTGAATTTTCTAACTGACATGGGAATCCCGGTGCTGGGTGTTCTCTGGTTCAGAGTCCGAATGGCCTGTGGGAAGAAGCTCCTCCTCATTCTCTCTGTGTTTGCCTTCAGAGAACAAAAGCGCTTTCCTGAACGCAGTAGAGAAAAGAGTCCATTGTTGGGATTGCTGAGGTCTTCCACGATCTTCCTGGCCCTGGTACAGCACCGCTTGTTGTAAATGTGCTGCAGTACAGGGAGCTCAGTGCGGATGGTGTGCTCAGCTGATCGCACCACCCTCTGAAGGGCTCGCCTGTCCTGCATGGTGCTGTTCCCGAACCAGGAGGTGATGTTTCCCGTCAGGACACTCTCGATGGTGCAGGTGTAAAAGTTCCTGAGCACCTGAGATGGGAGTCTGAAGTCCCTTAAGCGCCTCAGATGGTATAGACGCTGCCGGGCCTTCGGCAGTGCGCGCTTGAGGTTTGCACTGTTAAAATCCCCCAGCACAATGAGTGTCGCAGCGGTTGTTCACCATCAGACACACTCCACCTCCCCGTGTCTTCCCCAACTCCATTGTTCTGTCCATGCGGTAAACAGAGAAAAACTCGGCCGGTTGTATGGCGTGGTCCGGTACCGCTGGGTTCAGCCATGTCTCGGTAAAGCAGAGGAGGTTGCAGTCCCAAATGTCTCTCTGGAACTTGATCCTTGCCCTGAGGTCATCGAGCTTGTTTTCCAGAGACTGGACATTGGCTAACAGGACACTAGGTAGGGGAGCGCGGTGTAAGCGTGCCCTCAACCTGTTCCTGACGCCGGCTCGTTTCCCTCGTGGACGCCGGTGCGGGTTGCGTCCTTTTGTCTTCGACAGGATCTCGCTCGGCCAACATGGGTCCGGGTTTAAAATCGGCGAAAGTTGGGTGCATTGTACACCAATAGATATAAGAGTGGCTCGGTCGTATGTAGTAATAGCCATCTTATATAAAGAAAACCGCGCGGACTATCCAAAATACTAACAATTAACAAAAAACAAAAAGTTTTGCAGGAGCGGTCGTGACGGCAGCCGAACTCAACGGCACCATCTTGAAAAAGCCTGTGTAATAAAGCCTGCAAATAGATCCCCAAATAGATCCGCAAATAGATCCGCACTTCATCGCCGGTTCTGGTCTGCCTTGTGATTAAGATCACATGAGTCCAGTCTGTCCAGATTTCATCCATTCTATACACATTCAAACTATATGTAGAGCAAACAGACAAAGATAGTCTGTTCTTATTCAAAAATTGCATCGATTTCAGGTACAGATCCGAGGAGCCTATAAAAGTTGAAGAAAACCTCTGATTGACTTACTGGTTTTGCTGGATTCTGTCTTTATCAATTGAATGGGTCAATTGATAAAGACAGAGGATCTGGATTAGCAGCAGCTGCTGCCTCTGAACATTCGCTTCTCCATCTTTTACATCTCCATGTTATTATCTGAAATTGCAGAAAAGCCAAATCATATAGTAAGTCATTATGAAAACATCACAGGCAGCACATAAAGAGTCCATTTACATCAATTACTGTGAGCAGAAGTCAATGACGCGTCCCTCACGTAACACACTCACAGCTCTGTTTGATGGGATTGAAAGTGCAGATGGACAGCAGCCAAAACAAAACACACAGCTGGACAATCATGCAGGTCAAAGGTGACCTCTTTCTGTAGGCCGCTGGCTGCAGTGAGCTGAGAGAGCGATTGGACAGTGTCAAAGAGAGAGAGACACTTTTAGAACTAAGAAATTTAGACTAAAATGCAGTCATTGCCTCTGTATCAAGGTCTCTGTGTCACACACAAACACACACACACTTCAAATCACTAAGATGCTCATGACAGTACTGGACTTACTACAGTCTTCTGTTGTCATTAAGTTCAAACTAAACCAAAGCCTAACACCACTGTAGTCACACAGACACACACATGTATGCTCACACACACACACATACACTCTGCATTTGCAAAGATTTCTTGCCTTTTTTAAACAAGCATATAACACGAACACTAGTAAAAAAAGGTTTTTAAAGGTATTTGTGAGTGTGTGCAGACAGAGAGACAGACAGAGAGAGAGGCTGATGCTTAGACAGACAGACAGAAATGACAATGTGATGCATCTTATTGTCCCACAACACAACAGCTAGATAGGAAACGCATCACTGATCAAGCAGACAGATGCTGTGTGTGTGTGTTGAAGATGTTGTCAGCCACTACACAGACTGCAAGACAGGCTGTCTGCCCTCCCAGGTGAGAAGTGTGCGTGCGAGTGTGTGAGTGTGTGTATTTGACCAGAAATGTCTCATCCAGTTTTTCCACACAGTGAAGACCAGCTTACACTCCTGCACTGTAAAGCCTGTGACACACGAGGCTTCTGCTCATCTGATATAAAGAGTTTGAATCTTTACAGAAACAGAAGAGATCTTCTCTGCAGTCATTGCTGCATTCACATCAGTGAGCCAATCACTATCATCAAGAATATCTGCTTTTTTTCTCATTAAGTGTTTTTAACCAAAAATGTGAACGCTGGAATTAAATAAAGTTGCCTCAGTCTGAACGGCCCGCGCTCCCGGGTGAAAGAGAAAATTGGCGAGCACTTATCTTCACGAGAGAGAGTGCGATATCACTGAGAGCTGCGGGGCTTTTCAGCGAAAGAGCCCGTCACACATTTTTTTCCCTACACTGAATAAAAAATTGGCTCTGAAATTTCACATTTGCAAAGCAAAGGAGAAAAAGGCCATTAGAAAGGCGGCTAACAAAATCCTGCCGTCTGATATAGTGTGTATGAAATATGAAATATTCCCACGGCAGGCTGAACGGCCTCTGAGAGCTTTAATATTTTCCAGATCTTCACAGAATGTTCTGTGCCGCGCTACGAGAGCTTGTACAGCTGGAGGACTCGTAAAACTGTCATCATCCTGAATATTTTAACAAGAGGAAATATCTCACGTAGAATAATAGGAATTTTTTTCTGCAGTCTGACGCAGTGTGCCAGAACTGGCCCAAGAGGATTTCCTCAAATCAGATCTCTTGTGACCTGTGTGACGATAAAGAAACTCAGAAGCAAACAGATGTGTGTGTGTGTGTGTTTTGAGGACTATGCTTACACTGCCCTAGTGCTTAAGATTTGAATGGAAACCGATCATAGTCCTAAACTGACCCACGTGTGCAAAAGAACAATTACAGAGATTGTAATAAGAATTTTTATACTGTTAAAAGAACAATAATAAAGAATGTCAGAAGAACAAAGCACACATTTTGCACACAGAAGTAAACATGGACAAAGATGAAGGGAAAGAGAGGAGTTAGAGTTTTCCCTCAGGATTCACTTGTATGGAGCCATCATATCACCTCACTGCCTTTGGCCTGCAGTCTAAATGTAGGAGACACTTGACCTTGAAATAAACCAAAGAGCATGCACTTTTTCACACAAAAAAATGTTTCTTCACTGCCCGTCCTCGGAGTAGGACGTGTTTTTCCTCCCTCTCCCTACCCGTGACCTTGCCTGCTTGTGCTTCTTAGTCTCGTCTTGTGTCTATTTTCTCCACTGAGAGAATAATCTCAGCTGAAAACATGGATTTGATCAACTGGTCTCTCAGGCACACACCATCTTCTCGTGAGAATGTTGTCCTGCCGGGACGATGGCGGCGGGTCGATGGGACGCGTGGGAGACCTTTCTTTCCGTGGAAAAGATATCTTTCTTTTCGGATTAATTGCTGCACATAGCCCTGCTTTATGAAAATCACTAGTTAAGTATTAGTAAATAGTCAGTTTATCCTTTATAATTTATAATATTTATTTAAAATCATTAATGAGTTCGGGTAAATTGTCTATGACTACTCGCACTAAGCCTAAACAAATTCCATTCTTATCTGGTTTTGACTCCTGTACCATGCACTGGCCTCGGCCAAGGCCACTGCTGGACTATTTAAACATTTGCAAATCTAATTATTTAGACACATGATAATAGTTGGTCAGTTTGTTAACAAATGCTTTATTAACACATATTCCTTCTGTAATTCATGATTCAGTCAGGTAGTTCCATTTAGTGGTTTCCAGCTGTCTGTTTTTGTGAGTTCATCTAAACTGAGGACTTTTAAAGCATTTACAAAGGAGAATGGTCCATTTATCTTCCAAAAAGAAAACTGCACACAAATCACTAGTTAGGTATTACAAATACACAATATTTTTTAAAATCAAGATGCAAAAATCATACTAATTATTTAGACACATGATAATAGTTGGTCAGTTTGTTAACAAATGCTTTATTAACATATTCAACTTCATGATTCAGTCAGGTAGTTCCAAATGAATAATAAACCTTTATCTAGCCAACACAGAGGGAACAGATGCAAAAATTTTAACTGAATAATAAACCTCTAGCCAACACCAACAGGATTTTACTGTGGCACGAGGTCTCACAGAGACTCATGAGATCAAACCTCAACATGCAGCAGATATCTTGACATGAATGAAAGATCATCACCTACAGCTAAACCTGGCCAAACTGAACTTCTTGTCTTTTCTTCCACACAAAATCTACAGCACGGCCTCACCATCCAGCTAGGTCCGTCTACAATTAACCTATTGTCACAGTGCTGCTGGAACCAAGGAGCATGGAGATGAAGGAGTAACAGCCAACTTTATTCAACAGATCTCTTCAATCAATTACTTTATTTATATAGTGCTTTTATCAATATCAAAGCACTGAACAATATCAAATAGGATAATAGACTGATAGTGATGTATAATAATGAGATTAACACTTAATTTTTATATTAAATGCAGAGACTGTCTCTGTAACCTAATCGACATTAGTCGCTAAAAAACAGGCTCTGATGGGTTCTCCTCTGACCAGACGCCCTACACTTAATTTTCAGTTCAATTTTAACCACATGTCAGATTGTGCAAAGGATTTACAGTGTGAGTGTACATCTGGTTCCGGGGATCTGTCCACAGGGCTCATCTAGGTATTCTGGTCTCAATCTGGATTTGAACAGAGAAACAGAATAATAAAGAAACAGACTAATATTAGCATAGATGCCAATTTTTTTATAAAGTAACAAGTACATTTTGTGTTTCGGGGAGTGTTTCCAGTTCCAATCCTAACGGATTTGAATAATAAAAGTGTATAATTGTGTTATTTGTAGGCTAGGTTAAAGAGACGCGTCTTTAATCTAGATTTAAACTGATAGAGTGTGTCTGCTTCCCGAACAGAGTTAGGGAGATTGTTTTGGTGCAAGAGAGCAAAAGGATCTGCCGCCCGCAGTAGATCTTGATATTCTAGGTATTATCAAACAGCCAGAGTTTTGAGAACGCAGCACAGCAATCAAACGTCTACAAATGATTAAGAATGGAGAACTGTGATTGGTCTTCAGTGAGCCCAAAAGAGTCCATGTTACTCCTCTCTTTATCTCCCTGCACTTGCTACTGGTTGTAGCTTATATCAAATTCAAGACACTGATGCTTGCTTCTAGAACAGCCACAGGCTCAGCACCAGTCTCCTTCCACTCACTATTACAAATCTACATCCCCTCCAGAAGCCTGAGATATGTGAAATATTGATGGCCCATGGTACCATCACAAAGTTGGTACAATCACATTGTTTTATGGTGCTAAAATCTCCTGCACATTCTACCTTATTTTGTTTTGTTCTCCGTGGTCTGTTCTGTTCAGGTCTAGGCGAGCATCTTGGTTATAATAAGATATAGTGTTATTATATAGAGATTAAATACATTACAAATAAAAAACAAAGTTGTATAATCTGCAAGCTCGGTCTTTTGGAATTCCAAGTCCAGTTTCTGCCCATCTCATCGCTGCAACAAATGTATATACTTCAGGTACATTCCAGAGTGTTATAAAAAGACAGCCATCTTATCATTCTGCTCTTCTGCGAAGATCTTTCTAAGATGTCTTCTTCTCAGCGTCTGGAACTGAGCACTCAATGGTAACATTCCCACTCTTCAAAGTTGTACTAATACATAATTAATCTCTGGCTAAACTTTAACTAAATGCTACATATGCCATGCTTAATATCTTTTTTTAATAAGTTACTTTGAAATATACAGCTATGCGTGGACCTTTTTCTGCTATTCAAGAAAGCGAACTATGCTGTATTTCTTATAAATCTTTATCTAATAAAAGAATACAATACTCTGTGTGGTCTCTTCTTCCTGCAAACACAACACTATGTGTTCACAATACAAAGGTATTACTCAAATGAAGAAGGCAAACTTACAAAATTGGGAAAACTTCTTGTTTCCTTAAAGATGAGATATGTTTTGCCAGCCTAGAAAAAAAACCCAGACTAATATATTTTTTAGATTGTATCTTACTAGTAGATACATTGATGACTAGCACAAAAAGAGGGAGAAGTCAACAAGTCAAACAAAAACACACAATAATTTTTAATATATATTAAACACACATGCATGTTGCATATATATCTGTTCTAGATTCAATGTAAACACTATGCTTTGTCAATACATTGTGACAATTGTCATGGTAATAAAACACATATGAATTGAACTGAGTGAGACTGAGAGAGAGAGAGAGAGAGAGAGAGAGAGAGAGTGAGGTGCTTTCTTCTATGATTCCTGTCAAATCCAGCCATTCGTCATTTCCTCAAGGTTAAATACATCAGATCTCAAAGCAGTTCAGCAGCGAGCGTCGCGAGGCACTGCTGCCCTCAGCAGTCTGACAACAAATGCGCTTCATTTGACAGAGCTGCACAGAACCGCGGGAGGACACTTTAACACGAGTCCTACTGCCCTGATAAAGGTTAGATCTGTGTGAATTCCCTTTAGCTGCTTTAACCTAAAGCCATGCTGTTTGCTAGCTAAGGGAGCATATCCATGTTCAAGTGTTAACCCTATGCTCCTATGTAACCCTGAAAACATACAGTGGAAAGTGTGTTTTATGATGTGTCTGAAAATTCTGGGGAACGTAGGACCTGGGAACATAGGGAGGACTCACAGTGCTAGCATTCCCCAGCAGCAGACAGCATCCACATTACACCTTATTAAAAGATTCATTTCAGTCCGGTACAGTGAAGAGTGGCTCGCTGCTCTATTAGCATACACAGACACAGTCTAATAGGCTAATAATAATGCTAACACGCTTCTCTGGAGAGTGTAGCGAGAAGGGTTCTCTACTGTTAACATGCTGTGTTAGCCAGCAGATTCTACTCTCTATGCAGTCACGTATGGTTGCTGTCATCTAATAAAATAATGGGCATCAGAGCTTCTTCTGCACAGGCTAACCTACTTCTTGCATAATTTTCAAGCAATCGCTAACAGAAACTGATGTCGACTCACCCAGTTAACAATGGGGAATATGTCGAGCGGTGAGGTTTCTTTTTCTCTAGATCAGACAGAACAGACTGGACTGATTTGACTGGGTTTTAATTGATGTCACTGTTCACTGTAAAGTCACTTAGTTTTTACCTGAAAAAAAAACACAATTATAAAGACAGAATAATTTACTCCATTAGACTACATGTCATTGTTTCACGATTAGCCATATGCTTAATATATGTAGAAGTTGTACTATACTGGAGATTTGTTTAGAAAACTTGAGGGATCTATTTGCAGCAGTAGTTTATTAGAGAAACAAGCAGGGTCAAGCGCCAGTGAGCAGAAGTATCAAAGGCAGGGCAGAGACAAAGTCAGTCAAATGAGCAGAGATCAAAGCAGTCCACATAACAGTCCCAGGTCAGGGCAGGCAGAAAACGATCAGAGGGTCCAAGGTAACAGAAAACAAACATGGTTAATAACGCTCAAAATTGACAACAAGGGCAAATCAAGATATCACAAAGAGTTGAGCGTGTGTGCTGCTTATATGTGTGTGATAATGAGGTGTGGGTAGAGCAAAGTGATCAGCTCAGGTATGAGGGATCATGGGAAACTGAGTCTGGGTAAACTGTTATAATTCAGATGACGGCTCCCTCTGGTGGGGCGGAGGAGGTGGTACAGAATCTTTGTGGCACATATGAACTCCACAGTTGGACTCTTCTCTCAGATACACTTCTCACGCAGCATCTCAGTGTCTCCTTCCTGTACTGTAAGTGTAAGGACAAACAACTATTGAAATATTTTTTATTTTATTTTACCCCCTCAACAACTGATTTTCTCATTGAGAACCATCAAAACCTGATATATGAGGAAGTGGAAAATTGTGGAAACACTTGGAGAATTCATGTAAATTGTATAGAGTCATGTAAATATTTTTTTTAAATCTTTATTTTTAACCTTTGAATATTGTAGGCAGTATAGTGTGCTGTACTAGAGTAAAGCAGACAAACGGTCAGATTCTGCGAACCATAACCACTGAGCCCAAATCTCACAGTCTTGAAGCACTCATTAAATCCCTATGAAACAAAATACAAATTGGCTACTTTTCTCACAAACGCCACATTTCTCACCTCATGAAATATATTGATGCCACAAAATGTGGCTGTATTAGATGTTTTAGGGAACATTGGAACACCAGCATATATCTATTTACTCACCACTTTAAGTATTACATACACGTCAACTTGACCCTTTGGATATATGGTACACTCTGCTGGCCATGTGTATTGTCATACGGTGATGATTCTGACAGATTTATATGGCAAACAGCGTGGGCTCAAAGTGTGGGGCCTCCTAGAACGAAGCCATCTGTTCTGATTATGAGGACCCTGAAGGAGGCGACTGTGTTGACTGTAGCGCTGCCCTAATGGAATTACAGAGCAGCATAATGCAGTCAGGCAGCCTGAGGGTCATCCACACCTCTCCTCTCTCAGGAACCCTATTTACCTTCATTCGGATATGCCACCTGTCAGCTCCTGCAGCAGAGAGAGACCATCTGAGTGAAGAAACACTGCGCCATCTTACTTACAGAATACAGCCAAATGTATTTAATCAGTTCTGCAACACAGGCTTTGTGATATTAAAATAAATTTTAAAAAAGTGATATTAAGAGTCATGCTGAAGGTTAGTGAATACTGTTTGTACAGCGTTTAATTATGCTGAATCTGAATAGCTGTTATTAAAAGACACTCAGTGGGCGACATCTGCATCCTCGTTAGCTTACCTGGTTTGTCAACAGCTCATTATTCATCGAGGTATTCATCTTTAAAGGTTTGCAAAACATTTAAAACATGTTATAATACACACAGTCACCTGTGTGAATCATTTTTCTTTCAACTCTGGAAATTTAATTTATAAGCCTATGACGATGAAATCAAAGAGGATTGAGCATGAAAAATTCTATAGGAAAAGTAAATGAACTTGTTATTATCTCTTTTATTTCTGTTAGCAAGACAAGGTTCTTCTCTAGGTCATTTGTGAGGCTGCATCTACATCGATAGAGAATGTTTGTCTATATGAAGACTGCTGTACATGTCACTTAAGTATCTCATTATTTCCAGGTCTGTGATTAGCTGCTGGGAAGAATGAACCATATCTCATTGGCTAAAAGCAATGTCATCAAATAAAGAAGGCGAACCTCATATTTTTGTTTCTGATTCTATTCAAGTGTTCTTTCTTTCCATACATTTAAATTATAATTATTGTAAATCACATCCACTCATAATCTACATTAAATATTTCCCATCATCATTCTGATAACAGGTTTTCAGCAGTTTAAGAGTAATGAACCATGGATGAACAGTATCTAAGAGCTCTGTCCCGGTCTTGTGTTTAATGTGAATTTGTATCTTTCACTCCTCCAGTTCAATGGCAGTTTAAAAGAGACAATGAAGTCACAACCAGTCCACCTGCAACCGTCATTGTCACTTCCACCTAATGAAAAGCAGAAATCGATAGCTGGGATTTATGGGGAGGAAATCAAATGTCTCTTTGTTGGGCTGAAGGAGGGAATGTCTGTCTCAGAGCAGGACTCTAATGGAGCCATTTTGAGAGGACACTGACACACCACTGAGCCTGGAAATGCCTTGTTTGTGTCCATCCTCAGGAGAGATAAAGACAGAGAGAACAAGACATCACCATTCCAGACTCTAGAGGGTTAGAGATGTGCGTGTGGCAAGAAAGAAACAACCCTACAGTCAATAAAAGATGAAGTATGACTGATTATTTTAGGAAAATAATAACATGCTCTCACACATGATCAAGCTTGCAAAACAAGCAATAATATACTTTGACGGCATAAAGTCTTCAATGTGATTTTTAATGAAAATAAGGGTACATGAATTACAATGAATTGTGAGTTATGCTTTATTTCATGTATTGATATTTCATGAATTATCAGGAACTAACGTTCAAAGTTCAATAAAGAGTTCAAAGTCTTTCATTCATGACTTCATGGATGAGATACACATTAAGACATTAACTAAGATGGGTACATCATGATTTATGATTTATTACACATGATCATGAGGTTTTTGTTGTTGTTGTTTTTTTTTCACAAAAAAGAAAGAAAAAAATAAATAAATCTATGCTTATAGTGCATAAACTGTCATGAATATGTGTACCATACTGAATTTTCCTCATGCATGCATACGGGCTATAGCAGTCTATCAATTAATGTGAGAACTAATGTTTTTTTAAAATTTGTTATTAAGCATGTTCATATAGCCCTCCAGGTAAATGAACAGACCCCAACACTGGTCAATCACAGGACATAGCATGTGATTTCTGTTGACGTTCAAATACAGTAGTCATTGTTAACTAAGCAGTAGCCATGACTTCTCATGACTTAATCATGTGTGTCCTCAACTAAAGTGGTTCCTCTTCAGGAACTCGAGCTGCGTCACAAACGCTTTGGGAACGCCTTCGGCGTGAGCCGTTCTGAACCACGTGTGAAATCTGTCCAATGGAGAGGAGCGACGTCATGGACGAGATGACGTCGCCGACCAGGAAGTATAAAGTCACGCTCTGCGATGCCGGCACCAGCTTTCTGCTGTTCAGTAAGCGCTACGTGTTATATTTTCTGTCTATTTGCTGTCTGTTTGTCCAGCTTAAATATTGTAATATGGCTGATAATCAGGGGCTAAAGAGGAAATCTAAAAAGGGTGATCCGTCACGTTTCAAGCGGTGTGCTGATCCCTGCCCTCGTTATATCACGGGTGGGGACACACACAGCTTGTGCGTGGCGTGCCTGGGAGCGGAGCACGCGGCGTCAGCCCTCGAGGGGACTGATTGCCCGCATGACACTCCGCTCCCGGAGGGCTCTCTTCACAGGCGTTCCCAGAGGCGCGGGACCCGCTGCCGCCGAGGCGGAGGGGCGAACGCACGGCTGGGGATCGCAACTCGATCTGGCGGAGGAGATGGAGACGGGCTCGTCCTTTTCTCCGTCAGAATCCGCCAGATCGGGCGCTCGATCCCGTGTGTCCGAAGCCCGAACTTCGGCTTCTTCGGCCACGGGGGAGACGTCCACTCGCGCTCACTCTTCCTCCGAGGAGGTTGTTGTTGACGTGGTGGACGATGCGCCATTGCACACGCCCCAGTATGAGGAGCTCTTGGAGGTGGTTACTCGTGCGGTAGCTAGACTTAATATCGATTGGCCCGACGAACAATTTGCTGAGCCTCAGAAGTCTAAGTTAGAGGATAGATTTCTGAGAGCGAAGCAGCCACCTCTAAGACGGAGCCTTCCGTTCTTCCCAGACCTCCACAGTGAGCTGTCGAGGTCCTGGGGAAGGCCGTACTCCGCTCGCGTTCCCCCCCCCACCGCTGTTAGTTATTATAGCAATGTGGCGGGAGTCGCGGAGTGCGGCTATAAGACGATGCCCCGGGTAGAACAGTCTCTTGCTACCTATCTGTCCCCCGGTTTGGCATCGTCTTTGAAGGCTCCGACCTTACCATCGAAGCCGCTCAGAACAACGTCGGCTTTGGTGGCTAAGGGGTACGCAGCAGCAGGTCTGGCTGGGTCTTGCATGCACACAATGGCGGTGTTGCAGGCATACCAAGCCAACCTGCTGAAAGAGGTCGATGAGGGAGAGGGGGTCAGGTCCGATGACATCGCAGAACTGCGTCGGACTACTGACCTCTGCCTCCGCGTCACAAAGGAGACCGCCCGTGCTTTGGGGCGGTCTATGTCATCCCTTATGGCCGCGGAGAGGCATCTCTTGCTGACCCTGTCCGATATGAAAGAGCGGGACAGGGTCTGCCTATTGGACGCCCCCCTGCAGCCTTCTGGCCTATTCGGCGACTCTGTCAACGAGGTCGTCGATAGGTACCAGGAGGCCCGTAAACAGGCGGCGGTGTTCAAAAGCGTCCTCCCACGTCGATCTCAGGGGGCATCAGGACGAGAGATGCCCCCACCGCGTGCCAGCTCCTCATACAGGCGAGCGCAGAAACAGAGCGTCGCTCTGGGCCGGGGACTTCCGGGTCTAAAGACCTGAGGGCCTTTTTGGACAGGAAGTCCACGGAGATGAGTGATTCAGGGCTTCTGAGGGCTGCCCCTCCTGGGGAGGATCAGGTTATGCCTGGTCAGACGGCACCCGTTCCTCCTCAGTGCCCTCAGGGAGTAACTCCGCTATCTCTGCCCTCGTGCCAGATCGCGGAGGCTTCCAGCACGTTTCCCCAGCCGGATTCACCCGAGGGTGCGTCACGGCCAGGGAGCGCGCCACCCCTGCAGGGGTCCCGTTTACAGCTAGCCTGGTGTCTGCCTGCCGGTCAGCCGCTTCAGGCCACCGAGTCACCCGTATCTCATATACCAGAGGTCAGCTTCGAGAGGCTGATTCCCTTAGTAGATTATTTAGCAGCGTGGAAACTTCTGCCAAATGTATCTCAATGGGTCATATAAACGATAGAGGAAGGCTATCGAATTCAGTTCGGTTTTACAGCTACCTCATTGTTCCGAAAAAGGACGGGGGGTTGCGTCCTATCATAGATCCTGTCTGCTGAGAGGTTGGTTTGTTTGTAGCTGCGTGTAGCTTCGCTTTTCAATTTATCACCTCTTCTCTAACGATCAAATATAATTCAACTGTGTACATATCGTTGATACTATTAAATTAATCTAACTAATTAGACTGCTGTTAGTTCGTTCGCTTTAATCTAAAACTCGGCGGTGAGTTAGTACTCGTTAGCCGATTCACTTTCGCTCCCACCCGCGTTTTCGCGCCGATTGTGGGCTTTTTTCCCCTCGCTCCTGTTCATTTGTTCCTCGCGCTCGTTCGCTCCATTTTCACAAGCTCATCAAAACAAGAGTGGTAAGTGAATCCTTACGGTGAGTAAATGGCTTCTCCCTGCATCGTCACTTGCACCGTCTGTCACATGTATAGTTTATCCTTCTCTGTTAGCGATCAGGGATTCACGTGTGATAAATGCAGGGAAATAGCTAGGCTGACAGAGAAGGTTTTAGAATTAGAGACACGTATCCAAACTTTAATTGAGGACAGTAAGAATGCGAGGGCTGTAGATACTGCTTTGGATGCGACTAGTACAGTGAATCGTGTACATTGTTCGGTTCCAGCCTCAGAGCCCGTGCAGCAGGGCAATTGGGTGACCGTGAGGCGGGCTAGTCGCGGGTCAAAACACCGCTCTTCCGTTCCGATCAGAACATCAAACAGGTTCTCCCCACTCAGTGACGCACCCACTGAGAAACCTGATCAAAGTGCTCTAGTAATTGGCGATTCTATTGTACGGAACGTGAAAAATAGAGACACCAGCCACCATAGTCCAATGCTTACCGGGAGCCAGAGCGTCTGACATCTTGTCAAATTTAAAAGTGCTGGCTAATGCTAAACGTAAATTTCGTAAGATTGTTATTCACGTCGGCGCTAATGATGTTCGACTTCGCCAGTCGGAGATCACTAAAAATAATATTAAAGAGGTGTGTGAATTTGCAAGCACAATGTCGGACAATGTAATATGCTCTGGTCCCCTCCCTGCTTACCGGGGTGATGAGATTTACAGCAGATTGCTGGGTCTCAATGGCTGGATGTCTAAGTGGTGCCCGCAGAACAACATAGGCTTTATAGACAATTGGATGAGTTTCTGGGGCAGACCTGACCTGTTGAAAAGAGATGGTCTTCATCCCTCTTGGGGTGGTGCCGCTCTTCTATCTAGAAATATGGCATATAGTCTTATAGCTCCAACATGACCAACTAGTGCCCAGGTCAGGAAGCAGACAGACCGGCTAAACCGACCGTCTGCTAGCTGCCTCACGTCACAGAAGGCAGTTAATTCTCAGCACATAGAGACTCTTTCACCTAGATATCACACTATAGAGACTGTGTCTGTTCCCCGAATTAGAATATGCAGAGAATGTCCAAACCTAATCAAAAGCAATAATTTAATTGATGTCCAACAAATTAAAACTACCTATAATTCAAATAAGCAAACGATAAAACTTGGCTCGCTAAATATTAGATCACTTTCCACAAAAGCACTTTATGTATATGATTTGATCAATGATCAGAAGCTAGATTTGCTTTGTTTGACAGAAACCTGGCTAAAACCAGATGATTATATTACTCTAAATGAATCTACCCCCCAAAATTATTTCTATAAAAATGAGCCACGTTTAAAAGGTAGAGGGGGAGGTGTTGCTACAATTTATAACAATATTCTTAGTACTTCTCAGAGGGCAGGCTTTAAGTATAACTCATTTGAAGTTTTGGTGCTGCATATAACATTATCTACAGAATCATGTGCTAGTGATAAATCTTCTGTCATGTTTGTACTGGCTACTGTATACAGGCCACCAGGGCACAGCACAGATTTCATCAAAGAATTTGCTGATTTTCTAACTGAGTTAGTACTGGCCGCAGATAAAGTCTTAATTGTTGGCGATTTTAATATCCATGTTGATAATGAAAAAGACTCATTAGGATCAGCTTTCTTAGACATTTTGAACTCCGTTGGGGTTAGACAACACGTCTCTGGACCTACTCATTGTAGAAATCATACTCTAGATCTAATACTGTCACATGGAATAGATGTTAAAATGGTTGAAGTACTGCAGCAAAGTGATGACATTTCAGATCACTATCTAGTCTTATGTGAACTCTGTATAGTTAAACCTGTAAACTCTGCACCTTATTACAAGTATGGTAGAACCATCACTTCCACCACAAAAGAAAGCTTTCTAAATAACCTTCCTGACTTATCTCAATTCCTTAGCTCATCCAATATGATGCAAAAACTTGATGATGTAACAGAAACTATGCACTCTCTTTTTTCTAGCACTTTAGATACAGTTGCTCCTTTGCACTTAAAAAAGATAAAAGAAAACAATCTGACTCCATGGTATAATGAAAACACACGCACCCTAAAGAGAGCAGCCCGAAAAATGGAGCGCAGGTGGAGAAAACCAAATTAGAAGTATTTACGTATTGCCTGGCGGGAGAGTATGCTGTCATACAGAAAAGCATTAAAAATAGCAAGATCTGATTATTTTTCATCCCTTTTAGAAGAAAACAAACACAACCCCGGTATTTATTTAGTACAGTGACTAAATTAACAAAAATAAAGCATCAACAGGTGCTAATATGCCCCAAGAGTATAGCTGCAATGAGTTCATGAATTTCTTTACTTCTAAGATTGATACCATCAGAGATAAAATTGTAACTATGCAGCCGTCAACTACAGTTTCACATCAGATAATGAGCTTTAGATCCCCTAAGGAAAAATTACACTCTTTCTCTATTATAGGAGAAGAAGACTTGTACAAACTTGTTAAATCATCTAAACCAGCAACATGTATGTTAGACCCTGTTCCATCTAAACTATTAAAAGATCTGCTTCCAGAAGTCATAGATCCTATTTTGAACATTATTAATTCATCATTGTCGTTAGGTTATGTTCCCAAAACCTTTAAACTGGCTGTAGTTAAACCTCTCATTAAGAAACCACATCTTGATCCCAAAGACTTAGTAAATTACAGACCAATCTCTAATCTCCTTTTCTGTCAAAGATACTAGAAAGGTAGTATCCTCACAACTGTATTCCTTTTTAGAAAAAATGGTGTCTGTGAGGATTTCCAATCAGGTTTTAGACCGTACCATAGTACTGAGACTGCTCTCATTAGAGTTACTAATGACCTGCTTCTATCATCTGATCGTGGTTTTATCTTGTTATTAGTGCTATTAGATCTTAGCGCAGCATTCGATACTATCGATCACAACATTCTCTTGGATAGACTAGAAAACTATGTTGGCATTAGAGGAAGCACCTTAGCATGGTTTACATCATATCTATCTGACCGCTATCAGTTTGTGGCATTAAATGAGGAGGTATCATATCGATCAAAAGTGAAATATGGAGTTCCTCAAGGCTCAGTGCTAGGACCGTTACTTTTCAACCTTTACATGTTACCTCTGGGAGATATTATCAGGAGTCATGGTGTTAGCTTTCACTGCTATGCTGATGATACTCAGCTCTATATTTCAGCGCAGCCTGGTGATACACACCAAATTGAGAATCTAACAGAATGCATAGTCGATATAAAAAGCTGGATGATGACTAACTTCTTAATGTTGAATTCTGAAAAAACAGAGGTGCTAATAATTGGACCTAAAAACCCCACATATAATAATCTAGAACACAGCCTATCACTTGATGGCTGCTCTGTTAATTCTTCATCATCAGTTAGGAACCTAGGTGTGCTGTTTGACCAAATCTTTCCTTTGAAAATCATGTTTCTAGCATCTGTAAAACTGCGTTTTTCCATCTTAAAAATATATCTAAATTACGACCTATGCTTTCAACCTCTAATGCAGAAATATTAATTCATGCGTTTATGACCTCAAGGTTAGATTATTGCAATGCTTTATTGGGTGGTTGTTCTGCACGCTTAATAAACAAACTTCAGCTAGTCCAAAACGCAGCAGCCAGAGTCCTTACTAGAACTAGGAAGTATGATCATATTAGCCCGGTTCTGTCAACACTGCACTGGCTCCTATCAAACATTGAATAGATTTTAAAATCTTATTAATTACCTATAAAGCCCTGAATGGTTTAGCTCCTCAATACTTGAGCGAGCTCTTATCACATTATAGTCCTGCACGTCCGCTGCGTTCTCAAAACTCTGGCCATTTGATAATACCTAGAATATCAAAATCAACTGCGGGCGTCAGATCATTTTCCTATCTAGCACCTAAACTCTGGAACAATCTCCCTAACTCTGTTCGGGAAGCAGACACACTCTGCCAGTTTAAATCTAGATTAAAGACACATCTTTTTAACTTAGCCTACACATAACACACCAACACACCTTTTATTATTCAAATCCGTTAAAGGATTTTTAGGCTGCATTACTTAGATTTGCTGGAACCGGGAACACTACTCCTACAATACGATGTACTTGTGACATCGTAAAAAGGATGGCATCTACGCTAATATTAGTCCTGTTTCTTTCTCAATCTGTTTTCACAGTTTGTATCCAGACTAGATGGTGGATCAGCACCCAGAGATTATGTTCATCAGAGACCAGAACACCTAGATGCGCCCGTCGACAGATCACCAGATCCTGATGCACACACACACACACACGCACACGCACACACTAAGTCATTTACACTACCTGACACAGCTGCGTTTAAAATTGAACTGGAAGTTAAGTGCTGGGCGTCCGGTCAGAGGAGAACTGACCCCAACTGAGTCTGGTTTCTCCCAAGGTTTTTTTTTCTCCATTCTGTATGCATGGGGTTTTGTTTCCTTGCCGCTGTCGCCTCTGGCTTGCTTGGTTGGGGACACTTAACTTCTAGTGACTATCGTTGAATTGACTACAGAGACCGTCTCTGCATTTAATAAGAAATTGGTCACTCTCGTCACTATACATCCCTGTCATTATACTGTACAGTGCTTTGATGCAACCTGTGTTGTTAAAAGCGCTATATAAATAAAAATGATTGAAATGATTGATTGATAGATCTGAGGGTCTTGAACCGCTCAGTCAACAGACTGAAGTTCAAATGCTTACCATCAAGCATGTGGTGACTCAAATGAGATCCGAGGACTGGTTTGTCAACATAGATCTGGAGGACGCATACTTTCACATATCCATCCTTCCTCAACACGGGAAGTTTCTGAGGTTCGCTTTCGGGGGCGTAGCAAATCAATATCGAGTACTTCCGTTCGGCCTAGCACTCTCACCCCGCACATGTACGGAGTGTATGGATGCAGCCCTGGCTCCATTGAGACTCCAGGGCATCCGCATACTTAATTATAATATTATATATTATATATTGCTCGATATTAGCTCAATCCGAGCAGATGGCAGTTCAACATCGAGATGTTGTTCTGTCTCACATGGGGGAGTTGGGTTTGAGACTGAACGCCAACAAGAGTGTATTGCGTCCCGCTCAGAGGACCGTATACCTAGGCGTGGTGTGGGACTTGATGTGGGCACGTTTGTCTCCTGCTCGTGTACAGTCGATCCTCATGTCAGTCGAGAGAGTAAGGGAAGGCCAGTCATTCACTGTCAAGCAGTATCAGAGACTGCTGGGCCTAATGGCAGCTGTGTCCAACGTGATATCCTTTGGCCTGCTGCTCATGAGACCCCTACAGTGGTGGCTCAGGACCAAGGGGTTCTCCCCGAGGGGAAACCCACTCCGCAAAATCAAAGTGTCACGCCATGCAGTTCGGGCCTTAGACTTGTGGAGGAAGCCTTGGTTCCTGAATCAGGGCCCAAGGTTAGGAGCTCTATGTCGCCGGACCTCCCTTGCGACAGATGCATCCCTAACCGGTTGGGGCGCAGTGTCGAATGGGCGCCCGGCCCATGGTCTGTGGAGCGATCACCACCAGAGGTGGCATATCAATCTGCTACAGATGTTAGCTGTATTTCGTGCTTTGAAGCACTTTCTCCCAGACCTGAGAGGTCACCATGTGTTGGTGCACACCGACAACACAGCAGAGGTCTCTTACATCAACCACCAGGGAGGACTGTGTTCGTGCCCCTTGAACAAGCTGGCGCACCAGGTCTGTGTGTGGTTAAAAGCTCTCACCCCGCACAATTACGAAGTGTATGAATGCAGCTCTGGCTCAAATGCGACTCCAGCGCATCCGTATACTCAACTATATAGACGATTGGTTGATATTAGCTCAATCAGAGCAGATGGCAGTTCAACATCGAGATGTTGTTCTGTCCCACATGGGGGAGTGGGGTTTGAGACTGAACGCCAAGAAGAGGTATTGCGTCCCGATCAAGAAAAGGGCCATATACCCAGGCGTGGTATGGGATTCGACCACGATGCGGGCACAATTATCTCCTGCTCGTGTGCAGTCGATCCTCAAGTCAGTCGAGAGAGTCAGGGAGGGCCCAGTGTTAGGAGCTCTTTGTCGCCGCATCTTGCTTGCGACGGATGCATTCCTAACCGGTTGGGGCGCAGTGCTGAACGAGCGCCCGGCCCACGGTCTGTGGCTATCACCACCAGGGGTGGTATATCATGCAGCTAAGGAGGTTAGCTGTATTTCGTGCTTTGAAGCACCTCCTTCCAGACCTGAGAGGTCACCATGTGTTGGTGCACACCGACAACACAGCGGTGGTCTCTTATATCAACCACCAGGGAGGTCTGTGTTCGCGCCCCTTGAACAAGCTGGCGCACCAGATCCTTGTGTGGTCCCAGGACAAAATCTGCTCGCTGAGAGCGACCTACATCCCTGGGCATCTCAATACGGGAGCCGACACCCTGTCGAGACAGGGGTTGAGGCCGGGGGAATGGATGCTTCACCCCGACGAGGTGAAGCAGATCTGGTCGAGATTGTACCAGGCAGAGGTGGACCTCTTTGCGTCTCGAGGGAATGCACAATGTCCCCTCTGGTTCTCTCTAGTTCATCCAGCTCCCCTGGGACTGGATGCCATGTCACAGGCGTGGCTAAGACGTCGCCTGTACGCATTTCCTCCGATTGCCCTGCTCCCAGGAGTTCTGGTGAGAGAGTGCCAGGACGGAATCAGACTACTGCTGGTAGCCCCGTTCTGGCCGGGCCAAGTATGGTTCACGGACCTCATCGGCCTAGTAGACGGTCATCCGTGGGAGATCCCCCTGAGGCCGGATCTACTCTCTCAGGCGGAGGGAACAATAGTTTACCCTCGCCCGGAGTTACTGAAGTTGTGGGTGTGGCCCCTGACGGGGCACAACTCATAGCCTCTGGTCTTTTAGCTGAGGTTGTCGAGACCATCCTCCAATCCAGATCTCCCTCTGCGAGGAGCGTGTATGCCAGGAGGTGAGGAATGTTCACTTCCTGGTGTGGAGACCGCCACTTGAACCCAGTTAACTGCCCAGTAGGTTCAGTGCTGGAGTTCCTCCAGGCGACATTCTCCACCGGGTTAACCACTCCACCCTAAAGGTCTACGTGCCAGTCATATCTGCATATCATGACCCTATTGGTGGCCACTCAGTGGGCAGACACCCATTAGTTACACGATTCCTCCACGGTGTGCTGAGGCTGAGACCTCCAGTGCGGACCAGAGTTCCCCCCTGGGATTTGGTTGTGGTGTTAGAGGCTCTGTGTAAGGCACCCTTCGAGCCCCTCGAAGAGGTTCCCTTACCTGTCTTATAGGATAAGACAGCATTTCTCCTCGCCATCACCTCTCTTTGAAGGGTGGGAGATCTGCAGGCCCTCTCCGTGGCCCCTACTTACTTGGACTTTGCCCCAGGCATGGCCAAGGTTTTTGCATACCCAAGAGTGGGTTATACACCTAAAGTGCCCTCTGTTACACCGCAACCGATCGTACTGCAGGCCTCCTGTCCTCACCCCTTCCAGGCCAGCTAAAGTCCAACTGCAATGCGTCCAGTGCAAGTACTGGACATGTAGTGCAGAACTGTGTCTCTGCAGAGGTCGGGCCAGTTACTTATCCGTTTGGCCCGACAGATAGGGGTTGTGCTGCTATTAAGCAAACTTCAGCAGGTGGATAGTCGAGGCTATCCACCTGGCCTATGAGGCTTCGGCACTCACGTGCCCTCTTGGGCTCAAGGCCCACTCAACAAGGGATATGGCGGCCTCCATGGCCTACCTTAGCAGTGTGCCCCTCGGGGACATTTGCAACGCTGCGGGGTGGTCCACGCCCTCCACTTTGCCCTTTCTATAATTTCGACATGAGGCCCGCACCTGGCTCCTCTGTCTTATTCTGATGGGTGGTCTGAGGACCCCCTTTCACGCAGGGCCTTGGAATTATGGGGCGTGGGCATCTCATTCCCAAAGTGTTTGTGACGCAGCTCGAGTTCCTGAAGAGGAACGTCTCAGATTACGAATGTAACCATGGTTCCTCTAGGGAACGAGACGCTGCGTCCCGATGCCATACTTCCCGCACCCCTGCGCTTACTTCACTACAGAGGCTGGTGCCGGCATCGCAGAGCGTGACTTTATACTTCCTGGTCGGCGACGTCATCTCGTCCATGACGTCGCTCCTCTCCATTGGACAGATTTCACACGTGGTTCAGAACGGCTCACGCCGAAGGCGTTCCCAAAGCGTTTGTGACGCAGCGTCTTGTTCCCTAGAGGAACCATGGTTACATTCGTAACCTGAGACGTTCTTTGAAATACAGAAAACCAGGAATCTACAGCTTTAGCTATCTTAAAAAAACAAACAAAAGGTAGATCCTTACTGGATATTTACAAGAATTAACAAGTTTGTATTTGAACTGCCATGTGTTTGGGCCATTTATGGGCTTAATAATTTAAGGGGGATTGAGTTTTTTATTTTATACTGTTCAGTGCTTTGATACAATCTGTGTTGTTAAAAGCGTTATATAAAGTGATTGAAAGTGTTTGATTGATTCTATTGTATGGAATGTGAAAATAGAGACACCAGCCACCATAGTCCAATGTTTACCAGGATCCAGAACTCCTGATATCTTGGCAAATTTAAAAGTGCTGGCTAATGCTAAATGTAAATTCAGTACGATCACCAGTCGGAGATCACTAAAAATAACATTAAAGAGGTGAATTTGCAAGTATGATGTCAGACAATGTAGTATGCTCTGGTCCCCTCCCTGCTTACCGGGGTGATGAGATTTACAGCAGACTGCTGGGTCTCAATGGCTGGATGTCTAAGTGGTGCCCGCAGAATAACATAGGTTTCATAGACAATTGGATGAGTTTCTGGGGCAGACCTGACCTGTTGAAAAGAGATGGTCTTCATCCCTCCTGGGGTGGTGCCGCTCTTCTATCTAGAAATATGGCACATAGTCTTAGAGCTCCAACTTGACGAACTGGAGCACAGGTCAGGAAGCAGGTAGACTTGCTAAACCGACCGTCTGCTAGATGCCCTTACGTCACAGGAAGCAGTTCATTCTCAGCACATAGAGACTCTTTCACCTAGATATCACACTATAGAGACTGTGTCTGTTCCCTGAATTAGAATACGCAGAAAACGTCCAAACCAAATTAAAAGCAACAATTCAATTAATTAATTTAATTAAAACACAGATCTGCTGGGAACTTTAACTTCTAAATGGTACAGTTTACACTAGACAGATCTGTGTCCAGGGCATTCATTTGAACATCTTTGGTGCTGTGCTATTAGCTTAGCAACTGATATTTTCTTATTCTCTTCATAAATTTGACCATTTCCATCTCTGCAGTCTGTAAAAACTTGTGACTTTCTGACTGACTTTTACATTACACTTAACTTTAATAACATCCAGTAAAATTAGCTTTCTGATCAGATGTTCTTCCAACTTTAATTTTCGAATCGAGAGACTTCATTCCTCATCTACTCGGCTGCTATCTTGTCCCTGTAAATTTGTGTGGTTTTGTCTAATTCTTAGCCCCATCGGATTTCTGCGGTCTCCGGTCTAGCAATCAATCAATCAATCAATCAATCATATTTATTTATATAGCGCTTTTAACAACACAGGTTGTATCAAAGCACTGAACAGTAGAAAGTAGAAGAATATAATGATAGGGATGTATAATGACGAAATTGAACAATTGTTTGTAAATGCAGAGACGGTCTTTGTAATCAATTCGACAATAATCGCAAGAAGTTAAGTGTCCCCAACAAAGCAAGCCAGAGGCGACAGCGGCAAGGAACCAAAACCCCATCCATACAGAATGAAATAAAAAAACGAAATACTTCTAATTTGTTTTTTGTCCACCTGTGCTCCAAATTCCAGGCTGCTCTCTTTTCATTATACCATGGAGTCAGATTATTTTCTTCAATCTTTCTTAAGCGTAAAGGAGCAACTGTATCTAAAGTGCTAGAAAAAAGAGAGTGTATAGTTTCTGTTACATCATCAAGTTTTTGTGTTGTATTGGATGTGCTAAGGTATTGAGATAAGTCCGGAAGATTACTTAGAAATCATTCTTTTGTGGTGGAAGTGATGGTTCTACCATACTTGTAACAATGAGTATTCCAACTCTACAAATGTGTCTATATGGGGTGCATGTACACTTTCCCACAACATTTCGAAAGGCAAATAAGAATTGACTTACAGCAGAAGCTGAGGAATAGGGAAGAAGAAGCTCAAACCTCATTTCGGAGCTTTTTTGGATATCACACTGAAAAGACCATCACCTACACACGATAGGAGATCACTAGGGAGTTTCACCAACTGTAAGGGTCCCCCCTTTCCCGAAGAACTTAATCCAGAGGCCCTGGTCGAAGGTTTAATGTGCATTCAATCTTTCCTTGCACTTTTGAACTTCAGATTCAAGATCAAATCAGAATTTAGTTTTGATCTTGCTCCATGCTTAATCCGTTATGAAAAAAGAAGACATTTAACTAAATAACAACAAAATACCAAACAACTTTACAGTGTTAATGATGCCGACAAAGCATCCAAAAGATTCAAAATGGTTCACCCTTGCCATACCATGCATTAATTATGCTGTGTCCTGCCCCAATACCATGGACACACTGGACTACACATTAATCTACTTAAAAGATTAATTTCAGAGAGTTCATAATAAGTCAAATATAACAATTTATTATTCTTAGTAAGGTATCATGCCAATTACACAAACATTTAGAGGCCAATTCAGAGTTACATTTATGTCAATACAAAACAACAAATTCTGATAACCCTAGATAAACCTAGAGTAAAAGATGGTTACCTGACCTTTAGAAAGTACATAGTGTAGTTTATGGAGACACATCCACACTGTGGGCTGGTCTGGCTACAGAATCGTGCCTTGTCATTTTTGTCACTCTTCTTAAATACTCAGACCAGACCATGAGGTTTTCAGATCAGTTGTAAAACCATAAAAACACATTTTGGATTTTAGGTTTCCATGCTCCAGGGTCCCAGGGTCACATTTTCACAGACCTTAAAGGAGGTCTCTCAAGGACACCCTTCTCAACAGAACAAAGTTCTACAAAGTTTTTAAATTGAGACCAATTTACCAATCACACTGAGACCTTTCAAATGATACCAAACATGAAGTGAGAAACAACACAACAGGTTCACAAGAAACATGGTATATAATGCTTTACTCTTAATGAACTTATGATAATGAGCCAGGAAGGAAGGCAGGAAGGGCAGGGGGAGAGAGGGTGTTGTTTGCAATCCTTGAAATCCTAAATTCATTTGGAGATCCCTTCTATGATTAGTTTTATTGCATGGCAGGTTTTTGGTTTCAAGAAATGAATTTGCTCCTTACAACACTTTGCTCCTTAAAACACTAACTCTGTGGTATAATGACAGCACTTGCACCCTAAATAGAGCTGCCCGGAAAATGGAGCGCAGGTGGAGAAGAACAGGACTAGAAGTATTTTGTATTGCCTGGCTGGAAAGTATCCTATTGTACAGAAAAGCATAAAAAATTATCTGATTATTTTTGGTCTCTTTTAGAAGAAAAAAACAGAACCCCTGGTATTTATTCAATACAGTAACTAAATTAATGTAGATTGACTTGATATGGTGCATGACTAGACTAGCCACTCAAAGCACTTCATGAGAATAGGGGTAAGTGCAACTGAACAGTAGTTGTTGAAGCAGAATGGAGATGAGTTCTTCAGGACTGGTAATGGTGGTAGCTTTGAGGCATGTGGGGACAACCGCCTGACTGAGCAATGTGTTGAAAAAGTCTGTGAAGACATCGGTGAGTTCCACTGCACAGTCTCTCAGAACATGCCCAGGAATGTTATCAGGACCCGGAGCTTTGTGTGCGTTGCCCTCTCTTCTTCATCATCTGCTCATCAGGAGGTGGAGTCTTCTGTGATATGGTGCTGTTTACTTCCTCAAAGTGAGCAAAGAAGGAGTTCAGCTTATTCAGCATTGAGATGGAGCTGTCGCAGGCCTGCGGTGGGGGCTTGTAGTCCGTGCTGGTCATTCGGTCAGAGGAGAACTGGCCCAACTGAGCTTGGTTTCTCCCAAGGGTTTTTTTAATGGATGGGGTTTGGGTTCCTTCCTACTGTCGCCTCTGGCTTGCTTAGTTGGGGACACTTAATTTCTAGTGATTATCGTTGATTTGAATACAGAGACTGCATTTAATTACAAATTAATTTAGTCATTTTTGCCATCCCTATCATTCCATTCTCCTATTTGATATTGTTCAGTGCTTTGGTACTATTGTATTGTTAAAAGTGCTATATGAAAAAAGTATTGATTGATTGACCACTTCAGTTGAGGGGCCACAGGCATGATGAAACCATGAGAAGCTAATGCATAATTACTGAAAAACATTAGTTCTCACATTAATTGATAAACGTTTTCAACCTATAAGCAAGCATGATTTTTTGTATATTTGAGATAATTTATGTAGATTCAGATTTTGTGCATATTATTTTGTGCTTTTACCAGAACAAAGTGCTTGATGATCATCTGTGTGAAGACACCAGTCATCATAGATTGCACTAGGGCCCGCCATGATTAAGTTATGCCACTGTGTAGATTTATCCAAAGTGGATAGTGAAGACCTTTTCTTTCTTTCTTATATTATTTCTTTATTTTTTGTAAACAAATGTTTTGTAATAAATGATGATGTACCCATCTTAATTAATGTAGTAATGTAATAGTTTATCCATGAAATCATGTTAGTCCCTGACAATTCATGAGATAATACTGCATGAAGTAAGGCATAATTCATGCATTAAGTTATGCATGAATTCATAGTAATTCATGTACCCTTACCGTGAAGTGTTACCGAATCTTTAAATATGTCTGCTGTTTTACAAATGACATTTTACACATTTGTGCAAGTTGGCTACATATTAAAATGAACTCATGCAGCTCAGAGCATTAAATAATACTCAGTGGCTGGTTTGTTGTGTGTGTGTGTGTGTGTGTGTGTGTGCAGGTGATGTTCAAGCCTGATCTCACACTGTCACACAGCACAGCTGAGAAGAATCACTTGTGTGCTAAATTCACCATTTAGAAATGGCCAATCAATCGTGGAAGCCGTTTAAATGTTAATGGCTTAAAATTGTTTTTGTGGGCAGTTGATGCAGTTCCTTGTTTTCAGCTCAATGGATGCTGAAACCCCTCACAGGGATTTTATTAGCAAATAAGCCCTTTGCCTCGCAGGGCCAGATGCATTCGTTCCTTGGCTGAAAAATGTCTGTGCAAAAATTTGATCAAAGTGGAAATGGATCTTGTTTAACTGTGGTCATCTCACTAAATAGGGGAACATAAAACACATTCAATAAATGAGATCTAACAAAGATGAAGTTCCTCTTTTTTCCATAAGATTTTGTTAAATACAAATGAAATGTTCAGCAAGTGTACAACACCACACACTTTGATCAGCCCATGAAAACGATGCAAAACCAGACAGCAGCCACAAACAGCACAACTGTAGATGGGTCACATTTGACAGAGCCAGTTTGAGAGCAGGAAACAGACAACGTAACTCAGGAAGGACATGTGGCTACATAAGAAAGCCATTAGGACACTTGGATGCAGTCGGACAGGCTTATGTAGGACAACTCCAGTCATCACTCCAGATAGGAAAAGGAATGACAGCAACGTCTAAGACATCATGTGTCAAAGTATGTGCCAATGTCCAGAGTCATGGACATTGTTGTAGGACAACCTGAGGTCACGTTTTAATTATACTTGTCAAGTACGTTCTGTGATCAAGAAACCCGATCCTAAGCCTGATTTTAACATTTATCAGGTTTAGTCAGCGATTTTATTGCCATCTGAACCTGAATGTAAAAAAATTATATATGAATAATAAAAAATAAATAAATAAACCCTACATAACTAAATACTGTTATATACATAATACATAACTTAACACCAGGCTCGCATGGTAATTTATTTGCTATCCGAATTCACATCTCTGAGTTTAAGTGTGCCTGTTCTCCACTTTGAAAAAATGTACCATCTGAACAAGGCTCTAGTTAACAGACTGTTTTTCAAATTCTATAACAGTAATAAAGAATGACTGTTGTGTCCAGCCCTCTGACCGCTAAGGCTCTGGTCAGCTCTCAGTGAGGACGAGGAAGAGGTCTAACTGCTCTCGGAGCTGCTCGTCTCCTGGGGTTTGTACGGCCCTTTAATTGTATTGACAACTCACAGTATGAGGCAGAGCTGGAGTAAAGCTCTGTGTGTTTCTGAAGAGTCTCTTCAACCTTTTCTCTCTCCTCTGCTGATCCTAATTGACAGAGAAAGGTAAAACAGAAAGAAATCATCACCTCGCATTGGACCGAGAAGACAGGAGTGACAGTATTTGACAAAGCTGTACGATCTGAATGCTAACACAGTACAAATCAATTTACTGCTTGCTATGAAACAAACCGGTCAAATACATAGACACCAGCTAAATACTTACTATTATTATGAAATCCAATAGTTAGATATAATCAAGTCATTTTAAGTGGCCAAAAACACATTCGTCTAATTGATTTTAAACTCTAGTGAGGCAGGAACCTTTATGATCCACTCTCTCCACACATTCAGAATATTTTTTTCTTAATTATTTTGGGCACTTTTGGGCCTTTTTTATGATAAGAGGTGTAGAGAAGACAGGAAGAAAAGTGGGAGAGAGAAAGGGGGTATAATCAGGAAACGCCCATAACACAAAAGTGTCATTTATAGGTAAGCTGCCTGCTAGACTATCGGCGCCGATCACATTCAATTTTTTCTTCAGTTTTGCACATAAATTCATATATCTACAAAACCATCAAAAAACTCAATGGTTTGATACACATTGACTTCCACCACAAGAAAGAGGCATTGCTCGGAGGGCGGTATGACAGTACTGGTTTTCGCTTATTATCCAGCATGTGTTGGGGCCTGGTTGGCTAGCTATAAAAACTGACGAGTGGCAGACAGAGCAGCAACCCTCCAAACCCCTGGACTCATTCTGTAATGTCAGGCCATGCCAATCACACAGAGCGAAACCTTCACTCTTCTCACTGTTCTCCAGACAGTCTTTCACTCAAGGTGCTTCGCAGAGAGAGAAGTCAAGCTTTTAGAGAGCAGCGAACACGGGTGGCTGCGTTTCGTGGGAAATTTAGACTCTGTATACTTGCCTCATATTTAACTATCAGAGTTCACACCAGCTCGGCATATGCGTCAGGAGAAGGTTCATCTTACCACTTCTGTGCGTGGACCAAAAGTAGCTTTCTACATACAGCAGATATCCTATATCATGCAGTCCGTCACATTCATGGCACAAAAAACCAAAGTAAATTGGCTGAATGTGAGTTTATAGTAGCGTAGTCGTGGCCGTCAGCTAGCTATGATGTATACGTACCACATCCACATTCTAATGACATCTAATGGCCTGGCCATTTTCTAAAAAGTATGAACTCTCCAGTCTGAAATGTTCTTAGAAAGGGGAATCTGGAAGCCTGTGCATCCATTACTGTCTGACTGGCTAGCTGATTTGCTAGCTTTTGAGTCATATGCATACATGGGGTTAGCAAAGCGCTGACATTAGCATGACATTAATGGGGCTGTCAGAAGGTGTTCTCGTCTCAGAGTGGCCTGTTTCTGTTCATATCAGTCTGACATGGTAATTGCTTCAGCTGACACAAATGTCCAGATCGAAGTGCAATCAAAACCCCGGTGCATTTTTGCCGAATGGTTGGTGTTTATGAATTGTTTACCAGGGCTGAGGGATTTCAGTGTGTGGTAGATCATAATTTCACACAGTTGCTGACATGCAAAAGAAGAGTTTGAAAGTCAAAGCTAATGTCAGTGATGGAGCTTTGTTTGTCTTTCTGTTCCCTTCTATACTTAGCTCTCTGTGTACTCGTATCGATATATTTAATGTTATTGTATTATTTTAGACATGCTGAATCTTTAAGGGCAGAGAAAAAAAATTACATTCGGAAAGATTTTAATATTTAAAAACAGCTTTCATTTAAATGCCTACATTATAGCTGCCAATTTCTCTTTTACATTTGGAAAAAGCACTGGAATGAGTGAGTGTGTGATTTTGGTCTTCCACATCAATTACTATAGTATACACCAATATGTCAGTCCCAAACTCTCTCTTGAACGTAATGAGTCCCCAAACATTGCTACACAAATGCTTTTAAAACTGCTAACTCCATAAAACATCTCATACATATCAGAAATCTGGCCCACTTAAAGCAGACAGATTTGCCATTCAGTAAACTGACACTGGCCATTTAAAAAAACTTGAAGTCGAAGCCACTAACAGAACAGGCACCTAATGAATGCAGAAGTTAGCATGTTTCCTAGTGAATCCTATGATCCATAGCCAGATCTTTATCTCTTATTACTGCCTGTCTCTGCAGGCATCAACATTGGAGCGGTCGACCACTCCTGTCCTCCTCTGTCTTGCTCTAATGCAGCTAATAGAGCTGCAGTCCCCTGCCACGCTTCCTTAAACCACACTATTCACGCATTATTGCCTATTAACATTTACAGCCTATAGGAGAAAGAGAGAAAGTGAGATACAAAGACATGTGTTCACTCAAACCTAAAGCTAAACCTGCTCTATAGATGAAATGGACTCAAATAGAATCAAAACTTAAAAAAGGTCAAGATTAGAAAACAACATGGAGCAACGACTAGAGCTAGAAAAATAGTTGAGGGTTTAAATAGGTCAAGCTAAATAAAACTTAACAGTTTTACCGCTCGCCTGTGTAAATCTGACCCCCGCCAGTCACGTAAAACAACCAAGTGTGCTTACTTTGTAGCAACCATGTTTTTGCTTTATGATCTGCTAACCCTGGCGATGCACAGCATCTCTGTCTTGTGTAGCTCTCCCTCTCTCTCTGAGTGTGTGTTTAGTCCTGGCTGTGTGAAATAATCTAGAGCTCCAGAAGTGTGGAAATGAAAGCCAAGGCTCACTGATTTTCCTCCTCTCTTTTAGTAAAACATTCTTTTCTAGGTTTTTCAGGTTTTAATTTTTGAAGAGGTATTTAAAGAAGGTTTAAAAGACACTCTTGCACCTTTTTTGCACCTTCAGTTAAAAAATATATTTTTATGTTTAACCTGTTTTAGCTTTAATATGAGGTGTGTTATTATTAAGCACAGTACTAGCCCTTCAATATGTATTTCATTATATATATAAAATGTACAAGTAAGGAAAAAAATATTTTTATGGTTTTGGTCCAGGCTGAAACATACAATATGCATGTACTGACAGCATCTACAGAAATGTGAAATATTCACAAATGATTTATACTTACATCCCATAACTAAATAGTTAATGTAATATTTACAATAATTTTAAACAATAAAAAAATAAAAAGAATAATTGTTACTGAAAGTCAGACTGTATATATTGTCAGAAATAAAGTCATAATTACCTTGAGGTCAAAAAACTTCTAGCAATCACCACAGGCTGTATATGTTAGAAAACACAAATTTCAAACAAGATTTCTGGAAGTAATGGTCAGGAATTCAGCAGGATCTGGATTAAGAAAAGAGATCTGCACTAAGCTCTATTGTCAGTACACACATAACTACTGCCTAAATATTTCTTTCATGCAGTGATTTCTTCCAGAACTGAACTTGAACTGCTTTGGTGCTGTGGTTTAGAGAATTAAAGCACAGGGTTTAACCCTAAACCTAATCTGAAAGTGCCAAAAATGTCACACCTATATTACATCATATTCGCATCATGCAAAAATCTTGAAAAATAAAACAAATCTTACATTTCACAGCTGGTTATATATTCTCTATATAACTGTGTTGTGATGAATAAAAATCTTGACTCTTTAATCATGCATTTCTACACTCATCATCTAAAGACAAAGGCAATAAGACAATTCAGCTTTCCCCTGACCCTTAGGAATCCCAAGGAAAAAGGTGAAAATAGGACAAAACAACAAAAGAGGATTAAAATAAGTACATCGTCTGGAGAAGTGTGATCTCACATAGAGTAACTGTTGCTTTTGCTAAAGATCTATGGAAAAAAACGCAGCATTCTGTGAAGAGAAAAAGGAGGGGGATGAGCGTGTGTAAAAGAGAGAAAAAGCTATCAGTCAGGTTGGATGTGGAGTGTTAATGGTTTGCTGATTGCTGTGCAGTAACCAGCTGTTAGCAGGTAATTGCGGCTGAAGTGTGTAAAAGCCCTGACGCCCCGCACGCAATTCAGATTCCATCAGCGCGCACACACACCCACACACACGCTTGATCCGACTCTCACCACTGCAATATCTGTCAGAGCTGCCTTTATAGCACTACCTACACTGGTTTCGTCACAAAATTGAAGAAAAAGCTTAAATAGTTTTTAAAAAAGTGCATATTCCATGTGAGGTTAGGCTAAACTTTTGATTGCGAACCCGAAAGACTGATGGAAAACTGGCGCTCTCGTTACTCCTCTAGACCTGCTATCATATGATAACATTCAATTCTATATGAACCTTCTATAGAAATGTGAGGCACGTATGTTTACTGACAAGGACTGAAGACTCTTTACAACAGTGACATCCAGGAAAGAAGAACTGCCCCTAATGTGAGATGTGGAAAGCTCACAGACAGACAGAAGGTTTGTGGAGAGATGCTCTTTCTCTCTGTGTGAAGGTTGCCAGGCGACAGGGTTGCCGGGGAGCATGACTTTGATGGACAGTGGCGGTGTAACAGATTGGAGCCCCTGCCGTTCACAGTTTCACTGCAGCCGCTGCAACAAAATGGCTGCCACCCGAGCCGCTGCTGATCAATGACTGAGGATGCCAATTAAACAAACTGAAGCTTGAAGAGACCCAGAGACTTCAAACCCTGTGGCCAAAAGCACCACAGCCACCCACACGCACACTTGCTCACGTACATATGCCCACATTCATCTCAAGCGCCTGTTATTGCTGCTGGCAGCTCTCAACAGGAGAGTGATCGAGTCACAGGAAGTTCAAAGAAAACTTCATCTTGTGTGGGTCCAAATGGAAGAAAAACTCCATGTACATGTCTATAAATGTAAAATACTTTACACTTTAAATTTGTAGGATCCTTATTTTTATTTTAACAACATGCATTTATGTAGCATTTTAGCAGGTACTTCTCTCCAAAGTGATATACAGTTCATATGAAGAGCATCTGAAAGAGACAGAAAGACAGCTAAACAGATCAAGGGGATTTTTACACAAGGTGATTTTATTTAAATGCCATCTACAGAGACTCCAGCTATGTACAGTATATGTAGACACATTCTTTCTATGACCTATCCAAATTAGTTATATGTCAGCTAAGTATTGAGAGCTGTTTTGTTCCCTAATAAAAATGTATCTTAATGTTTCAGGATCTGGTATTAATTCAGCTACAGATCACTGAATGAACCATCATGATCCGTCATGCACAAGCTGCATTCATAAACACAAAAATAAACAGCAAAACGTCATCATAGCTGAATGTTAAACATGTGTATTTCCTCACTTAAAACTTGTTCTCACCACTGAAAATCTGATTTTTCAGTTGTCAGGAAAAAATGATTACGTAAACTAAAATTTTACAAATGTGCTGCATTCAAAATAATTAAAAGGACAAGTTTGAAAATTCTCAATCTGCTTCACATTGTTAGTGTTGGGAGAATAATGTGAACTAAGTTTCTGATAGTCAGTATGTTGTATATTGTGGACCCATCAAATTAAAGGTCTAGAAGATATTAAGCAGACAGTCTACTAATACTCTAATGACTGCTAGTTGATATGTAGTTGCAAAGTTACTTACTGTTGAGAGTCTAAAGTGGACTATCGAAATAAAGTGTTGACCTACATGGTGTCCTTCATGTTCTCATAGCTGCACTCAGAGCAGCCTCTGGATTACACACTAAGGCCTATTTTACATCACCTGGCGGACAAAAGGAGGAAGATCTTTGTACAGCTAACATGGAGAAAGAATACACGTTTGAGAGGAGTGTGAGCTGTTAACTAGCGTGAAGGTGATGATGCTTTCACGATCACATCGACAGAAACGCTGTCAGGCAGATAAATCAGAGTGGCGTGGAAATGCCAGTGTCATCATGAACGCATCAGACACACATCAGCCGCCCCTTTGTTTGCCTGAAATGTCACGACCTCAGATAAAAGCACCATTGTTTGCTATTTGAGATACAAGCATCAGTACACAAGTTAATTAGAAATTAGTAATGAAGAGAAGCTGCTGGTGTGTGTAAGGCAGTAATTGATACTGTGTCCATGCAAGCATGCGCTGTAGGTTTGTGTTGGGATATCTCCACTTGTATAAGCCTGTTGTCTGTTATCTTAATAGAAGAGTGAGTTCAATGCAGGAGTTATCTTGCTTTGCAGCTTAAAAATGAAAAAAAGATGTTTACTTTGAATAGCTTAATCTTTAGGTACACACACACACACAATGAGTATGGTCATGTCATACAGGTCTGGTCAGCAGGTGAAGGTGTGACAGGTCACTCTCGACAATCTTTTACACTCAAACACCTTCTGACTGTCAAAAGGACAAGCTGCACTTTATTGTAGAGTCTGTAAGAAAAAAAGTGTTATGATGCTATACAGAGCATGTGTGTTTCAGTGAATTCAGGAAAAAAAATCAACATCATTTATAGAATAATGCTTACAACAGAAAATAAAAATATGTAAACTCATCCCTACTTTTCTTTAGCAATAAAACAGCTAAAATCTGGGTTACGGTCACTGAATATAAAAATTGAATTTAAGCAGAAATTTAAAGTGGAAATGTAAAACCTAAACTTTGATTTAAACTAATTCTGTTAAACATATTTTATTGTGAGGTATTGTGAGGTTTACAGATAAGGTTTATTTACATCCATTGTAAGTGGCACACTGTAACACAGATTGCGTTAATTATTCATTGTCGAAAATCATACTCTGGATTTATTACTGTCACATGGAGTTGATGTTAATTTTGTTATGCAAAGTGATGATATTTCAGATCACTATCTAAAAAGAAAACAATCTGACTTTGTGTTATATTGAGAAAGAGAGCACCCTAAAGAGAGCAGCCCAGAAAATGGAGCGCAGGTGGAGAAAAACAAAGCTAGAAGTATTTCAAATTGCCTGGCGGGAAAGTTTCCGGTCATACAGAAAAGCATTAAAAAGCTAGATCTGACTATTTTTCGTCCCTTTTAGAATAAAACAAACACAACCCAGGTATTTATTCAATACAGTGACTAAATTAGCAATTTATCCAGAGATAAAATTGTAACTATGCAGCCGTCAGCTACAGTATCACATCAGACTTGGAGATGCTGATTCTCATCCCAGCCGCTTCACACTCAGCTTTTCTACTGTTTTCCATTATCCTGTGTTCTGATTTTGTTTTGTTTCTTGTTGTTTGATTATTTGCTGCCTGCCCCGACCATTGCCTAGAATTGAAGTTTACAATTCTAGATTGTCTGTGTTTGCCCCAGACGCTGTTGATTACTCTCCTTTCTGACCATGAATAAAGCTTTTCAAATGGATATGCTTGCCTCTGATTCATAAGTTTCAATTACATTCAGGTGTGTGTCATCAGTCCATGTAATTTCCTTCTTTCCTTATAAGTATGTTTCGATTCTGTTTCAGGTTGTCGGGTCTCATCAACACTACCTTTACAGTGCCTGTTCCTCAAGAGAGCTCTTTAGTGTTAAGCCTAGAGGAGATTAAAAAATTCTCACCTTGACTCCGAATCGGCTCTTTGACCTGTTGGCTCCAGTTTGGCTCTTAGCTCCCTCTTCTTCACTGTGACACGTCAGTCCATCAACTTCGCTAGGCTCCCTCATCCCTCTGGCTCCGCATCGGTCTGTTGTCAACCATACACTCCCTCGGGACTCCACTCCTCTAGCTATGCCCTGTCTCTCCATCCCTCCAGCTCCACCTCAGTCCTTTGTCACTCCGGCCCCACCCTGGTTTTTTTGGATTCCAGTCTTCACAGCGGTCACTGGCACCATCTGCTCCGCTTTGGCTCTCTGGATCCTCCCCGCAGTCAGTAGGTCAGTAGAGGATAATGAGCAGGAAGACATAGTATGATAGAAGTTATAATGCACTAATTATAACAAAGAATCATCAGTTTAACACAACAGTGTGGGACACAGTTAGAGGGACTCAAAGTAACTAGCAAAATAACAAAATAAGTGGGTATACCTAGGGTATATGCAAATGCTGATCCTTACAAGGGGGTCATCGCCTAGACTAGGGGTTCCCACGACGCGCTTCTCTGGCGGCGGGGCGAGCTCCATCGCGCACCCTTCCTGGACCCACGAGGACACCAGCGTGCATGCACGAGGGAAGAGACATTACATAACTGTAAGAGTAAATACTACTACTACTACTACTAATGATGATGATGACTATGTATCCGTTTGTAAATGTACTAATTTCTCTACCCAACACAGTCACGTGACAAAACAATGAGATTCAAACCAAAAGACTCGAAAGACAAACTAATCAGAGAGCATTCCAAGGTTTAACTGGGTTCCTGGGATGTGAGGGGTAAGGGTGAGTGATCCATAGGGGTAAGGACAGGAGGGTCAGTGGTGCCTGATGAATGAAGCTGTCTGAAGTAACACATCCCCAGTATTAAGTGTGATGGTGCTGGATGTGTTCCTGCTGACCGCACTTCCCCCTCTTTTGCTTTCTCTCTCAACGCATGTGGCGCTTCCACTGTGGGCGAGTGTGCAGAGTTTAATTCTAAAGTTGTGGTTCTGCCGACATCCAGTAAAAAGGTGCTGCTTCCCAAACAGTGTTAAGGAGTTTGTTCCAAAGTTTGGGTGCAAAATAGGAAAAGGATTTGAAGCCGATTTTGTTATTCTAGGTATTATCAAACAGCCACAGTTTTAAGAATGCAGCAAACTTTAACAACTTTTCATCTTCTACACACAAACAAATAATAATACTGCTACAGGCAGGCAGGCAGGCAGGCAGGCAGGCAGACAGACAGAATAACCACACTTAACTAGGATGCTACTGTGATGAAGACCAGACAATGAACACTGAACAAATAGGAACTTATATAGACCAAAGGCTATAATAAATGACTTAATTAACGAGGAACACCTGAACACAATAATACAATAAACTGAAAGTAGGTCACCACGAACACATGGAACATGAAAACAAAAACAAAGGAGTCCAACGTTGTGACACCAAGTCCCTACTGTCTCTACCCTCCATTGTAACCATCCTGGATTCTGTTAGTTGTCCTCCTCCAAGGTGTTCGTCCTCCACCAGAACCTCCTCCAGTCTGTCTGCCCATCTTCCTTATCACTTACCACTGCAGTTTGATGAGCTTGTAAAAAAAAATCATGGAGCAAATAAACAAGAAATGGAATGGAGCAGAAAAAAGAAACAGTAGGTGAAAAATAAAAATGCGAGTGATAAGCTGACCGGAAAATGAATGCTAACATACTGCATGCGCATTGCGCGGTTTTTACAAATAAAAGTGAACGATCAACAGCAGAATTAGTCAGATTAGTTTGATAGATATTATCAAAATATGTAGGGAATTAAGTTATATTCGTTCACTTTAGTCAACTGAAAGTGATAAACAGAAAAGCGAAGCTACATGGAGCTAGAAACACAAACTTCTCACCAGAACAGCAGACAGTAGCACTCAGGTAACACGACTGCTAATACAAAAAAATTTAATGGATATTTAAATAATTTTAATTAGAAATTAGTGCAGTTTCTGGAGCACCTGGACACGCTCATCACCGGCTGATCGGACACAGCTGCTGCTCGTCACCGACCGGCTTTAAGAATCCACGAGGCACGCCAAACAGGCTGAGCACGAACTCCGCACAAGCTGCCATTAATGCGACTCTCCCTTTTTTCCTTACTGACGGCAGAGTGTGACCTGATCAGCCCACACTGCACAGACTCACCGCTACAGCATGTAAACCAGGAAGAAGAAGAGCTCCGCAGCACTAACGCACCTTGGGAGACTATTTCACCTGTTTCACCATACAATTTTTTTCTGTTTAATAAATCCACCCTCCGGGGTATTTATTTTGAGCTTGTCTTGCCGTGTGTTTCCTTCACTCTGTGACCTCCGCTTGCTGTGCGGACCAGGCCCTCAGTCCTCGGTGTCTCCTGATGTCGAAGGCCGGGGAAGAGGACACCACAAACGGTGTTTGAGAAAACAGAAGCGCGGTAAACGGGCGGGTGTCCGTGCTAGGCTAACCGTTAACCCTAGTCGGCCGGCACTCCCCTCCATCTTTCTGTCCAACATCTGTTCACTCGACAATAAGATGGACAACATTCGACTTCACCGAGCTACACGGCGTGAGTATAGGGATTGCTGCGTCTTTGTCTTTACGGAAACATGGCTCAGCGACAGATTTCCGGACACCGCCATTCAGCTAACCGGGCTAACCACATTTTGTGCTGACAGAAATGTTGCACTGTGGTGGTGGCGTGTGTTTTATATCAACACGGAATGGTGAAAGGTGCTTATATCCAACTATTGCTCATCACTAGTGGAGTTCGTTATTGTCAAATACAGACCCTTTTATCTACCCCGGGAATTCACCACCATCTACACTATCGGAGTTTACATTCCACCCAGTGCTAATGCTAAGGAGGCTCTGAGCGAGCTGTACAAAGCTATTAGCGAGCTGCAGAATGCTCACTCCGATGGACTGTTTATCTTGTTAGCTTGTTGAGTTAGAAATACACACAGTAATCATGTGTCAATATGTCACCTCTTGTGTGTGGCCCGGGCCTTTGCTTATTTTTCTGTATTTGGCCCTCACCCAAAAAACTTTGGACACCCCTGGTGTAGAGCCAACAATCTATCTCTGAATGTCGACAAGACAAAGGAGATGATTGTTGACTTCAAGTGAGCAAAGAGTGACCATTCTCCGCTGTCCATTGACAGGTCCAAGGTGGAAACTGTCAAGAGCACCAGATTCCTTGGTGCTCATCTGGAGGATAACTTCACCTGGTCACTCAACACCAGCTCCATCACCAAGAAAGCCCAGCAGCGCCTCTACTTCTTGAGGAGGCTGAGGAAAGCTCATCTCCCTCCACCCATCCTGACTATGGTCTATAGGGGACAGTTGAGAGCGTCCTGTGCAGCTGCATCACTGTCTGGTTTGGGAATTGCACCGTATCGGATCGCAAGAGGACCTCCAAAGGATAGTGAGGACAGCTGAAGAGATCATTGGCGTATCTCTGCCCTCTACCACGGACATTTACACCACACGCTGCATCCGCAAAGCCCACAATAAGGCACAGGACCCCACTCATCCTTCACACACATTATTCATCAAACAAGCCATCAGACTCCTCAATAACCACACCTGAATGGACTTCCTGTTCCATAAGCATTCTTGCATGTCATATTTATTGTTGTGCACTTCATATTTATTGTTGTTTGTATTTTGTGTTCTTGCACTAATTTTGTCTTTGCACTGTTTGCACACTGGGTTTGCACTCTACCCCCCTGCTGTTTGCACTAGTCTGCACACTTTGCACTTTATGTGGCTAAGACACTGTCTTAGCTCAATATGTGAGTTCTTTTGTATTGTGTTGTAAGTGTGACTCCATGTAGCACCAGGTCCTGGAGAAACGTTGTCTCATTTCATGTACTGCACAGCTATATGTAGTTGAAATGACAATAAAAGCCACTTGACTTGACTTGACTTGACTTGACTTGACCTGAGCCAAGCACAGCAAGCACAACAGCGGCACTATAATCGGGCAGCCCAACCACAGGAATTTCAACCAGGAGACAAAGTTCTGATCCTCATTCCCACCACTGCTTGCAAGTTCCTCACAACCTGGCAAGGTCCCTACACGGTGATGGAACGGATTGGCCCTGTAACCTATCGACTGCACCAGCCTGGTCACCGGCAGGCGGAGCAGCTCTACCATATCAATCTGCTGAAAAGATAGAGAGGGAACGAGGGCCAGGTGACCGCCTTCACATCCTCCGATCCCATGGTTGTGGACATCAACCCTCATCTCTCAGCTGCCCAGAAGGGGGAGCTCCAGCACCTGGTCAGTCAGTTTTACATTTACATTTATATTTACATTTACATTTAGTCATTTTGCAGACGCTTTTATCCAAAGCGACTTACAATTGAGAGTACAACAGCGATTCATTTTTTTGAGAGACAAACAGACAGAGTAAGTGCTTATAACACCCAGTCACAGGGAGTGTTCAAATTAGTACATGCCAGAAGGGAAGGAATAAACAAGGGGGATGAGAAGAGAGACAGAGACAGTGAGAGTATTTTTAATTTTTTTTTTTTTTTTTTTTTTTTTTTTTTTGAGGTCAGGTATTGCTGAAAGATGTGAGTTTTCAGCAGTTTCTTAAAGATTGACAGAGATCCAGCATTCCGGATATGTATGCGGAAGATCGTTCCACCAGCCAGGAACAGAGAACGAGAAAGTTCTGGAGAGTGATTTCGAGCCTCTTTGAGATGGTACCACGAGGCGTCGCTCCCTAGCAGATCTCAGACTTCTAGAGGGTGTGTAGATTTGTAATAGTGAGTGGAAGTAGACCAGTGCCGAGTCTGTGGTTGTTCTATATGCAAGCATCAGTGCCTTGAACTTGATGCGAGCTGCAATCGGTAGCCAATGTAAGGAGATAAAGAGAGGTGTAACATGGGTTCTCTTGGGCTCATTGAATACCAGCCGTGCTGCTGCATTCTGAATCATTTTTAGAGGTTTTATTGTGTTCGATGGAAGTCCAGCCAGAAGAGCATTGCAGTAGTCCAGTCTAGAAATGACAAGGGCCTGGACAAGTAGCTGTGCAGCCAGCCCTTTCTGATGTTGTGTAGTGCAAACCTGCAGGTCTTTGCAATGTGATCTTTGAAGGTTAGTTGGTCATCGAGGATTACACCAAGATTTCTGACTGAGGTTGATGGGGTAATTGACGAAGAACCTAGCTGGATGGTGAAGTCATGCTGTGTAGTTGGAGTGGCAGGGAATACAAGCAGCTCAGTCTTTGTCAGGTTGAGCTGTAGATGGTACTCTTGCATCCATGTCGAGATGTCCGCCAGGCAACCCGAGATCCGAGTAGCTACCATTGGATCGTCTGGATGAAAAGAGAGGTAGAGCTGTGTGTCATCGGCGTAGCAGTGGTAGGAGAAGCCGTGAGCCTGTATGATGGGGCCTAGTGATGTAGTGTAAATGGAGAAGAGGAGGGGACCAAGAACCGATCCCTGAGGAACCCCAGTGACCAGTTGATGTGCTGTGGATACATCTCCTCCCCAGGCCACCCTAAAAAACCTACCAGTGAGATAGGATTCGAACCAACGAAGTGGGATCCCAGAGATGCCCAGTGATGAGAGGGTAGACAGCAGGATCTGATGATTCACAGTGTCAAAAGCAGCGGATAGATCCAGCAGAATGAGAACTGATGATTTGGATTCAGCTCTTGCAGTCCGCAGGGCTTCCGTGACTGAGAGCAGCGCAGTCTCAGTTGAATGGCCGCACCTGAAACCTGATTGGTTATGGTCCAGTTTGTTGTTTTTCGAAAGAAACAGTGATACCTGGTTGAAAACCACTCTTTCAAGTGTTTTCGCTATGAATGAAAGAAGAGAGACTGGCCTGTAGTTATCAATAAGGGAAGTGTTTAAAGTGGGCTTTTTGAGCAGTGGGGTTACCCGAGCCTGCTTAAATGCTGTGGGGAAGGTGCCTGTGAGGAGAGATGTGTTGATGATGTGCGTGAGTGCCGGCAAGACAGTGGGGGAGATTGCTTGCAGAAGATGAGAGGGTATGGGGTCTAGCGGACATGTTGTTGGATGGCTGGAGAGGAGAATTTGGCCACGTTTTCTGATGTATTCTCCTCACGCCCCGGGCGGACAAATGTCATAGAGCACGAGATCCGAACAGCCCTAGGAATCATCGTCCGGCAGCGGCCTTACCGGGTCCCAGAGGCTCGTCGGCAAGCTATTGAGGAGGAAATACAACAGATGCTTAAGTTAGGGGTGATCGAACCATCTTGTAGCCCCTGGTCCAGCCTGATAGTGATGGTCCCAAAACCTGACGGCACCCTCCGCTTTTGTAATAACTTCCGCCAACTGAATGAGGTGTCAGATTCCGACGGATACCCGATGCCCAGAGTGGATGAGCTGCTGGACCGACTGGGAAGGGCCCGGTATATTTCCACATTGGACCTGAGCAAAGGGTATTGGCAAGTACCTCTGTCTCCCTCTTTGAAAGCAAAGACCGCCTTCTCGACCCCTAGCGGCCACTGGCAGTACCGGACTCTTCCCTTCGGTCTGCATGTGGCCCCCGCCACGTTCCAGCGTATGAGGGACATCATCCTCCAGCCCCATCAGGCATACGCTGCCGCGTACCTTGATGATGTCGTCATCCACTCCATAACCTGGGAGGAACATGTAGACCGACTGCGGAGGGTGCTGTCCGAGCTCCGATGGGCTGGACTCACAGCCAACCCCCGAAAATGTCACTTGGCACTGTCCGAAGCTAAGTACCTGGCCACGAGGCACGCACAAGCTGCCATTAATGCGACTCTCCTTTTTTTCCTTACAGACAGCAGCGTGTGACCCGATCAGCCCACACTCCGGCACAGACTCACTGCTACAGCACGTCAATCAGGAAGGAGAAGAGCACCGCAGCACTAGCACACCGTGGGACACTATTTCACTGTACTATTTTTTTCTGTTTAATAAATCCACCCTCAGGGGTATTTATTTTGAGCTCTCCTTGCTGTGTGTTTTCTTCACCCCGTCACAGTTGTATACGAGTAATTCCTGTTATCATCCAGTTACCATCACCTCAAAGTCGAACCCAGCTAGCTGTCCCAAATTCCCAAAGAGCTGAGAAGTCATGGCCAGAAGATCCGTTTCCTTTTCTGTTTCCCATGGATCCCATTCTGCTATCACGGCCAGGAGTGCCGTTCCCAGTTCCTGTCAGTCAAGTTTCCAAGTCATGGCCAGGAGAGCCGTTCCTGTTTCCCTCAGATTCTGTTCCACAATCACATCTAGGAGAGCCGTACTTATTCCTTATTCCCATGGATTTCATTATACAGTTCTGGCTAGGACAACCGGTCCCCAATCAAGCTCACCACTAGCTACACCTATGGCAAGCACACAGCCTTTTGTGGCCCAACCAAGCCCACCCTCAGACATTACACGGCCTACTCTTCCCAAGCACCCTGAGGCTACACCTCATCCCTGCATCCCTCCAGCTCTGTCAGGCTCCTCCTTCACTCCAGCTCCACTTCAGTCCTTTATTGCTCTGGCTCTACTGCGGCCTTGCGGATCCCCATCCCTGCATCGGTCACCAGGCGCCATCTTCTCCATATTGCCCATCCAGATCCTCTCTGTCGACCTGGCCTACCGGGCTCCTCCTGCTCCAAGTCCCTCCTGTCTGTTTCCTTGCTCCTCCCTTCATCATCACCACCCTGGATTCTGTTAGTCGTCCTCCTCCCGGGTGTCTGTCCTCCACCGGAACCTTCAGATCTTTCTGCCAGCCCTTAGCTGTCCCGGTATCATCCCACATCCTTTCCTTTGTCTTCCTCCATATTCCCTTTAGTTTTCTTGATTCATGAAGTAAAAAAATAAAAAATAAAAAATAAAAAAAATTATATATATAATGTTTGCTAGTTTTTGTGCATGTGAAATGAATCTGCAGAAAATATTAGTATTATTAAGGGGTCACAGACACATTCTAATTTAATTAAATTCTAATTTAAAATAATCTTGTTGGTTAATGATTAATAATTGATGAATGAGTGTTTATTGTGGGTTAGCCAAATAACCGAGATGAACATCCCTAATTCTTACCCAAAAATACAAAATGGAAGAAAGAGTTAAAACTGAAAACAACCTTGCTTCTCAAGCTGTATGAATATTTTAGAAATATTTATTTGCTTCTTTTGCATTTTGCAATTATTTGTATTTTTACTTTCAATACTTAAGTATTTCAATTCAAGATTTTAAAAATAAAGATTATATTAGGTACAATAAATATCCCATACTTAAGCACTTTTACTCAAATGATATTTTTGGCAAGATATTTGTACTTTTACTTGAGTATGAAATTTATGTACTTTATACACCACTGCTAAGCTGACGATGCAGATGAATGAAGCCCTTTGTGCAAAACTGACATTGGCGTGTTTAAAATGTATGCATGTTGTTGTAATCATTGAGGGATGAAGTCAATGTCACAACCACATGCAAACTAAGCACAGAATTTAAGGATGGAAAACTCAGATCAACCCCTGGGTGTGGGGAAAGCAATCTAGAGACTGATCTTATTCACAGCAAATTAACAGGGTTTTGCACAGCAAAGAGCAAGTGACTGAGTGAGCAAGCAAGAGCAGGTGATAGGTGATTATCGGAAACATCTAATGGAGGATTCTCATTTCACTGCAGAAGTAACCATAGCAACAGGAAGCAGCCACAGAGACAAAATGGCAGTTTTAAGCAGAAAACAGGTTTACTGCATGAATCAAATGCTCCCTATTCCTTTAAAGGTATACAGTGTGGAACAGAATGAATGCTTAAAAGTTTACATCATTGTATTCACAAACTCATTACACAAATTTTATTTCAAATCTTCTGAATTCACATCAACCTCAAGCAAACAAATAGCATATTAGCATAAGCAGAACTTTTGTAAATCACATGACAAAACACAAAACCCAACAATCAGAAAAAGCCCAAAGCTAAAAATTACATAAAGTGCATTTACACTTACCAAACAAGTCACTGGTGAACAGGAAAGCATAAACACAGGAAAGATAAAGTGATCCTGTGTGGTCTCCAGATAAACACAGACACACCAGTAGGTGGAAATGTAGTGACCCATACTTGGAATTTGTTATTTGCATTTTACCTATCTACAGTAAATAAACACACACAGTAGTGAACACACACACACGGGGAGTGGTTTGAGACCTTGCTCAAGGGTCTCTCCTCAGTTGTGGTACTGAAGGTGGAGAGAGCACTGGACATTCACTCCCCCTACCTACAATTCCTGACTTGAACCCACAACCTTTAAGTTAATAAACTTTGTACACAAAAATTTCAGTTAAATGAACAGCACTTCAAACAGTTGAATGAACAGTTGATGAGAGTGTTTGGGGTAAAAAGTATCATACTGGTTAAAAAGGCTGCATTTATTTACTTGGAAAATAAAAGTAAAACAGTAATTCATTTAGTTTTTACCCACACTGTCTGTGTTTGCCACTTGCAGTTAAAAATGAATCTATAATTTCTGCACTTTCTAATCACACTGTTACGTTTTCTGTATTACTTGAAATGGATTAGATGCAGTGTTTGTCAAATACATGAATGTTTCAGAGATTTACAAACATCAAAAGAAACACTTTTTTTACACCTTGAAAAACATAATAATTTTGAAGTACTTTTTCTGGGATGTTTTTGACCCGCATCATTACAACACTGTTTGAATAGGCGTGAAGGATTGTAGACTCAGAAGTAAATGCCCACTGCTAATAGTTCCTTATATTTGACATCCTTCACAGAACAGTGCTGCTGTGATTGAGTTTATAAATACATGTATAAATTGATCTGTTTAACAGACAAAGCAAAAGTGATCCCACAATTACATTTTTTTTACAGTTCCTCATTTATCCACATGCAATATAAATGAATAAATGACTTTAATTTCAAATAAAGCATCAAAGATGTGGTCACATGATGCCCAGTATTCAGAATGTATAGAGCAAGGTGGGGGTGGGCTAAGCCCCTTATCTCTCCCAACCCTAGAAATGCCCCCGGTTGGGATCATAAGAAAAGTGATGCAAAGATCCAGATCTTGGCACTGCAAAACATCTTGTTGTCTTCATAGCATCTTTATCATTTGGTTTCCACGTAGACCTTTTTTTGGATAAATATAACAAAAAATCAAGATTACATATAAACAGACTGTACTGTCAAAAAAATTAGCAATAGAGAAACTGCATAACTGTTGTCACTGGGGAGTCTTATTCTGAAATACAACATGAATTCAAACACACACACACATTAACAGGCTAATGTAAGTGAACTACTGCTAACACCAACACAAGACTAAGCTTCTCGCATCTTAGGCGTTGTTTACACTGGTCAGTCAAATGTGACCTAAGTCCAATTTCTTTACTCATATGTGACACAGATCGGATCTTTTCTATGATAAACAGGAAAAAATATTTGGAGATCTGTTTTAGGCCTCTTTTATTCTTATATGCAACTGCCATGTAAACAGTCAGATCGGATTTAGCATTGCGTTCTCTGCATAATTAAAACTGGGTTTAATGACATCATGTGGGAAGAACGCGTGAAAGTGCGGTAATGTTAAACCACAACAAAGACATTCGTCCACTCGGACTACTGTGTGGTGCAACAACCCCCCTTTGAACAAATCAGATTCAAGCATTAAGACCTGCAATGTAAACAAGGCCTAAGACACCTAGATATCACTAGGCCCTAAATGTACATCTGAGTACAGATCACACACAAAGCCCAGATCTACTCTATATATACACAATATGATGCAAAAGTGATGTGAAAGTGATCTTTAACAGTGCATTGAATACAGCTGACTGATCATGTGTTTTTATCTTCATTTTCTGCTCCGTATTAATAATCTTTATTTCTTTCTTATTTTACTGATTTTCTAATGTGAACTTAAAAGATTTAAAAAAATCTGTGACCCCATAACAGACAGACATGCTCTTTCTTTATGTCTTTCTCTTTATTTTGGCCTGATGGTACTTTTATCTACAGCAACAAGAAAAATCTGACAATAACATTTTTTGCCCCATCATCCTAATGGTCAATAAACTGAAAGGTCAGTCATTTCAGGCCCAGATATTGCTCACAACCGTGAAGAGAATGGTCTGAATTTGGGGCAAGAGGTTGGTTAGCAAATCGCAATATGGAGCGCTATAAGCTTTGATGGTGGAAAATTTGGGGACAAAACATTTCATCCATTTACTGCAGGGCTGTCTCTGGCAAACTCTGAAAGAGCACTGAAACTGTGTAAAGGTCATATATAGATTGTCCCTCTGACAGCACTTGCTAATATCCTACACAACCAAAATGTGAACCTTTCTTAACACATGCTAATGACTCATAATCCCAGCATACATTAGCATTGTGAAGCCAAATGTTTTGATTAAAAAAAGTGTATGGATGTTTTGTGTGGGATCAGGTATTTTCTAATGATAATATCAGCTGTTTTCTGTCACTCAGACAGTGGAGAATGGAACTAGCAGTGTTGACTGGAACGCATTAACTGAAAAAATGAAAGTCTGTTGTGAGTAATTTATTAATCAATAAATTAATCAGTTATTTTTATAGCACTTTCACCAATTCAGATTGTGTTAAAGCACTGAACAGTACGAAATAGAGAGTGACAGAAATGTATAATGATGAGATTAAACACGTAATTTCTCTTAAATGCAGAGACGGTCTATGTAATCAAAGCGGCTATAATCACTAGAAATTAAATATCCTCAACAAAGCAAGCCAGAGGCAACAGCAGCAAGAAACTAAAACAAAAAAAAACCTTGGGAGAAACCAGGCTCAGTTGGGGGCATTTCTCCTCTGGCCGGACGCCAGCACTTAATTTCCACTGCTATGACAGATTGTGTAATAGACTTGGTGTGTGTGTGTGTGTGTGTGTCTGGTTCCCATGATCTGTCCACAGGGCTCATCTAGCTGTTCTGGTGTAAGGGTCCCCCTTTTCCTGCAGAACGGAATCCAGAGGCTCTGGTCGAAGGTCAATGCGTGTTCGATCTTTTCTTTGCGTCTCGTTGAAAATCACTAATATTTATTAATCTTTTGGGTTTCCAATTATAGTACTGACCTTATACATAATTTTATCTGACTCCAATCCTTCGTGATTTTAGTTATATTTACTTAAAATGTAACTGCTGATCCCTGTAGTTATGATTAAATTTGGATCATTAATTAACTATAATATTTCCTAGTTTGGACTTATCGTTCGTTAGGAGTCTGGGTCGCTTAGAGACCTTGTTTGGCCAGAACAGACTCACGACACATCTGGGCTAGTCCAGGTCTTAGTCAGAGGCTACCCCGTAGATCGCTTACCTTAATGCAGCCAAATCCTTGATAGACTCAACAAGAGTAATTTTTTATGCGTTCCCTAAGTAATAGCATGCTAAGCCAGTTTGTTGGCCAGAAGTCAAGATCTCAAGACGGCTCCATCCATCGATCGTTGATCTTACTCACCCTAGCACGCCAACAATGCAGAAAACCTCAGAAGTCACTAACCTACTAGAAAAGCTATTTCAGACAATATTATAAGTTAACCAAGATGAACATTTATTTTGCCAGGCAAGAACACTTTCCAAATTGGTATAATTGATAAACATTTGCACAACTGATCAGCAGTACAAAAATAACACAAAACAAAATAAAACAAACTTAAAAAGTCATTATACCTGGTCTTTAAAAAGTACATAGTGTGGGGTATAAGGACACACACCACACTACGGGCCGATCTGGCTACAGAATCACTCCTTGTTGTGTTTTGTCACTTTCCTTATATACTCAGACCAGACAAAGAGATACCAAATGTAGCTGTATAAACCTTTTGGTGTTTAGGTTCCCGTGCTCCAGTGTCACACCTGGCTGGAACACGTTCAGAGACTCAAAAGGAGGACACACCTCCTTCTCAACAGAACACAGTTCTATCAAGTTCTTAATCTTCTCCATAATATAAGTGATTACGGAGAAATTGAGACCAATTTACCAATCGCACTGAGACCTTTCAAATGAGACCAAACATGAAAGTGAAGAACAATAGGTTCATAAGACACATGACATATAATGCCTTATTCTTAATGAACTTTAAACCAAGTCTTTGGGGCAGAAGGAGGGGAAGCAGGAAGAGCAGAGGTGAGGAGGGTGTGTGATCACTTTTTGAAGTCCTTTTGTTCCTTTGGATATCCCTTCTCAGATCAGTCTTATTGCATATACAGATTTTGATTCACCTTCTTACACTGGTCTCAGATGAAGGTCATCTCTTGGTGCTACCATCACCTGATCTGGATACAAACTTAGAAACAGATTAAGAAAGAAACAGACAGGAATTAGCATTAGATGCCATTACTTTTACAATGTAATGTGTACATTGTGTGTTATAGTAAGTGTTCCGTTCTGCCTGATCTAAGTAATGCAGCCTAACAATGGTTTAACAGATTTGAATAATAGACGAGTATTAGTGTGTTATGTGTAGGCTAGGTTAAAAAGATGTGTCTTTAATCTAGATCTAAATTGTCAGAGTGTGTCTGCTTCTCGAAAAGAGTTAGGGAGATTGTTCCAGAGTTTGGGTGCTAGATAGGAAAAGGATCAGCACCCAGAGATTATGTTCATCAGAGACCAGAAAACCTAAATGAGCCCCGTAAACAGATCACCGGATCCTGATGCACACACACACACACACACACACACACACACACACACACACACACACACACACACTAAGTCATTTACACTACCTGACACAGCTGTGTTTAAAATTGAACTGGAAGTTAAGTGCTGGTCGTCCGGTCAGAGGAGAACTGGCCCCAACTGAGTCTGGTTTCTCCCAAGGTTTTTTTCTTCATTCTGTATGGATGGGGTTTTGGTTCCTCTGGCTTGCTTTGTGGGAACACTTAATTTTTAGTGATTATCGTCAAATTGATTCCAGAGACTGTCTCGGCATTTAATAATAAATTGTTCAATCTCGTCATTATACATCCCTGTCACTGTATTCCTCTACTTTATACTGTTCAGCTTTTACAACCTGTGTTGTTAAAAGCACTATAAAAATAAAAATGATTGATTGATGTTACAGTGGCATGACATAAACTGGGAATTAAGTTATGTTAATATATAGCCACGGAGGGATCAGAGGCAACCCAAATTATTAAACATTTATTAATTCATAAAGATTATTATTATTAATACTACTACCTGCCCATATTTTTAGTAATAGTATTATTACTCCTCAACTTTTTCCCAGTCTTAATGAAATCATTATTTTTATTTATTATTAATTACTGGTATATACTGTATTTGTGGTTATTATTGTTGCGAATAACGTTTGTCTTTTTTTATTACTTACAATTACTAATAATTATTACCTATATAAATAAATATAAAATGGCTCATTAAAGATAATTGAAAAATACATTATTGACACATTGTTTTTATTTTGCTGAAAAACTGACAGATCTTGAAAGATGAGACTTTGTTTAATATTAAAAGTACTAAAAGCACAAAACCTATTGCTAATATTGGGTGAATTATTTCCAGACACACTGTCCCCGTGAGTGTGGCCCATGGTATAATTTCTGATAATAATCCCACGTATATTGACCTACATGACATCTAGTGGAGAATAATAGCTACTTTATTTTGTAGGAAGTGTCTGCTCTACAATGTAGACAGCTTTTTTTCTGAGAGCTCTTAAATTGGTGCTAAACTAAAATTTCTTTGATTATATATATATTCTTTTGCTCTCGTTCTCTATACAACTTATTAACTTATAACAACAACAACAACAACAAGTAACTCACTATGTTTTTTAAATAATTTTTTTTGTTTGTGTAATAAAAGTTAAGTAGAAATTAGAATGCAACTGAATGAAGGATTATAATTTTTTGTAATTGATTTGAAGTCAGCATATTACATTGCCTTCCTGGTTCCTTTTATTTTGAACAGTGCTGAAATGGCAATATACATTATTCTGTGGTTTGACTATTTTTGCAACTGAAAATAGTGAAAAGGCAATTTACTTGGAGAGGTAATTTAAAGTAAAAAAATAATAACAATAATAATAAATTTACTTGAATGACTGATTTGAAGTAACCCTTAAATAAATATTACATAAACAGCAACTCATAGTAAAACTTGAATAAAACACAGGGGATATTCTGTTCTTGCAAGGATAATATGCTGAAATGCAAAATACATATTCCTCAAACGTCACTAAGAGTGATGAAAGAGTTCCGACTAATATGATAAGTGATTTACATTCTCCTGGGCAGATGTGTTTTCTATCAGGATTTTTAGTACTTTACACTAATTCCAGGTTTAACTGGATTTTATTCAAACCTGCCCTCAGCTTGTCTTTAATATACCGTTTTTCTAGCATTTGGTGCCTGATGGCAGGCCTGACCAAAACCACAGCAGTGCTTGGATAAACTAATATCAGATTAGTGGCAGAAGGGCAATATTAAGCAAATGTGTAGTGCAAGTGTTTAAGTGTCACTTGTGCTTTTCACCTCCTTTAGCTCTGACAAAGTCCAATGAAATTCTGTCATTGTGAGAGAACGTTTGGGGAGAAGCACGGAGGGAAAAATAGATCAATATTTAATTTTCTCTGCTGGTGATATGTTCAGTGTCTAATCAGCAAGGACTGGAAAGATGACAACAGGAATGTCAATTAGATGAGAGTGTTCTGTTCATCGCTCCTCTTCATCAGTCACACTCACATCACATTACCCCTGAGGTCAAACCCAGGGTTCAGAGGGCAAATGTTTGCTAACCATCCTGTTAGATAGGCCATTTACAGTGATGTATTTGAGTTTCATACTGATCTCAGATCAGATGTGATGACAAACTACTTTCTCAATTTTTTCAGTGTTGAGAATCAAAATAATGCTATAACATATCAGAACCAGTGGGCATGTCAGTCCTAAACTTAGAACTCCTAAATATTTGCTAAGTATTTCACAAGGCATTTTAGTGCTAAAACTAGCTCCTAAACCTCCTAAAAAGTAAATATGCATATAAGAGCCTTTTAATTGTGTAACCTTTTTTATATAGACTTACAGGGAAGCCAGAGGCACCAGCATAGATCAAATAACCAAGAGGACAACTTAAATAGGGAATCAAAACTAGTCAGGGCTGGAGCTAAGAATCTTAATTAGCAGAGACAAGGAAGCTCAGGGAACATAGCGCCATCAAGTGGTGAATATAAGGCATAACAGAGCACAGAACCTGACACAGACAACAGGTAAAGTAAAAGTCTTGTTTATTTTCACAGTCAGTGAGCAGATGTTAACTATCCCGGAGAAGGTTCAGGTAAGTGAGCAATCCATATAATAGTTTCACCTTGGATGCTCTTGGAGTAATCTTTGCATCTTGGAGTAGCACACAAAGATTAAGACATTCGAAGAACTAGGAGGAACACAGGAGACCAATAAACAGGTAGGTATCAAGCGCTATAACAGAGCAATGATAGAGAGTTCACTTCATAGGTATAAGACTAAACAATAGAGAGTGTGAGGTGTGTGCTTTTCTAATGTGGGCTTGATTGGATGAGTGACAGGTGCAAGTGACTGAGATCCTTTGCTGAATCCGAAACGGAGTACTTATTGAGTAGGTGTTTTATTTCAGTAAGTACTTACTTAACGAGCGCTATGAGAGTAGGTACTAATATAGCCAAATCTCATTGAATATGAATGCCATCTGTCATGTTTATTTTATCATGTGCTCAATAACCACCCATACAGATATTATTTTTATTACAAAAACCAAAATAATTATCTCGTGAAGATGTAATTAATTTATTAATTGGATGTGCAGTATTGTTCATCCACATGCTAAACTGGCTTAAGTCTTGTTTGTTTTCCTTTCTCTTTGTTAAATGTCTCTCGTTTTATCCCTGGGGCTAATTATAAATAACAATAACAAATGCGATTGTAATGCATTATATGAATTTTATGGTTATTCAAAGATATTTAATCTTTTTTTTTTTTTTTTTTTTTACTGTGTAATCTCATACAATAAAAGTATGCAAACAGTTTTTTTTTTGTTTTTTTTAATTATGACTGTTCATTGCTATAGAAACTATACCATATTTCCCTGAGTTTGTATGTTCTGCAGTAATAACAATAAAAAGAGTGGCAGTTGCACAAACACCTCATAGCATTAATAAATCCCAAACCCTACTTTTACGATATGGTCCAAGACCACACTGAGGGAACTGTGGTGTGTGCGCTTTTATACAGTCTTGATAAGCTGGTTATGGGATTCAGGTGCGGCTGTTTATTATTCAGCTGACAGGGCTGATAGTGGTTGTAACTACCCTCCACTCCTGAAGCCAAAAACCACAACACTTTGGTGGTCTACCTCTCCCCTGAGGTACCAGTTGATCAGGATTATGTATTATGGAGCTCCTCTAGCGAAGTAGGATCAAGAATGTCATCACAACAGGACCCCAGGAACCAATGATCGTTCTTCAGGACCGTACCCCTCCTAGTCCACCAGGCATTTTAAAATCAACCACCATGGTGTCAAATTTTCTTGACCTGGTAGACGGTGCCTTCCTCCAGGCTCAACAGAAGGAGGGATTCCTCTGTTGGGCCAGGCTCTGTGAAAAGTTGGCGGTGAGGTTTAAGAAGAAAAACATGGAACGTGGGGGGAATTCTGTAGTGTGGTGGTAGCTGTAACTTAAACATGACTGGTGTGACCGGTTCCAAGATGGAGGTGGGCTCAACTTATCTACTTATCTGGGACTGAGACAGGGCTGGCGAAGATGGCCCCTTGTGGACAGCCAGACTTTTTGACCTGGTTGATACTCTGGCCTGTCACCTCTACAGACATTGGCTTGGATCTTCTGCCTGCACACAGCCCATTGCAAATGGCGATGAGCATCGTCCCAAACCCTCTGGATGCAGTGGTCAACAGCTGGTACCTCTGATGGTTCCCCGGACCAGGGGAATAATGGGGGCTGAAAACAGAGAACGCACTGGAAGGGAGTGATACCAGTAGAGGCTGTCGCAGGGAGTTTTGGGCTTACTCTGCCCATGCCCAAGAACTGGTTTAAGGAGTTCTGTTGACCATGGCAGAAGGTACAAAGGAAATGCCTGATTTCTTGGATTTAGTCTGTTCATTACACTGAGGATGGCAGCCTGAGGAGAGGTTTAAAGTCACACCTAGGAGTGAAAAAGAAGATCTCCATACCTGAGATATGAATTGTGGTCCACTGTCTGAGACTATAGCTTCAGGAATCCCGTAGTATCTGAAAACATGATTGAACAGCATTTCAGCAGTTTCGATGGCTGTGTTACCTTCAGAAGGAGGCAGATCATTCATGAAGTCGACTTCTAGGTGTGACCACGGGCAGATGGGTACGGATAACAGGCTGTGTTTACGAGCTGGTAGATGACGGGGATTCTTGGCCATGGCGCACTCTTTGCGCCCCTTAATGTACCTTCTCACATTCCCTTCCATAAAGAGGTGTGAAATGAGTGAATGAGGGGAGTATGCTGTGTCCATGGTACATATTGACAATTTTTTTTTTTTTTTACATAGGTTTAGCCTCTTAGCAACAAAGAGATATTGTCAATCCGTGAGCACTTGAAAAAAGCTGTGAAGCTCCCTCCAACCAGTTTCTCCCCTCCTCCAGGGCAAGCTTGATGGCTAGCAGCTCTCTGTTGCCGATGTCATAGTTTTTCCTTGCCGAGCTGAGCTTCCTGGGTGAAACAGGCACATGGCTGGAGGTGTGGAGGGCTCCCCCGCTCCTGTGACAGGACTGCTCCTACTCCAGTGGTTGATGCGTCGACCATGACTATAAAAGGTATTTCAGGGTCTAGATGTAGAAGAAGAGGAGTGCTGGTAAAGGCAATCTTATTAAAGGCTTCCATGGCTTCCAGAGACCAGGTTAGAGACTTGAGCTTTTTCTTGAGAGGTTAGGGTTTGTGAGGGGACTGGCAATGGAAATGTAAGTCTGAATGAAACAATGGTAAAAAATTGGCAAATCAGAGGAATCTTTGAAGTTCATTGCGGTTTGATTGTGGTTCCAGGAAGTCCAGCCAGAACAGCACTGCAGTAGTCCAGCTTAGAAATGACAAGAGCATGGACAAGAAGCATCATGCTCTATAAGAAAGGGCCTGATCTTTCTGATGTTGTGTAATGCATAGCTGGAAGATCTTTGCAGTCTTTGCAACATGCTCTTAAAAGATTAGACCAAGATTTCTGACAGAAATTGATGGGGTAACAGTAGACATGCTTAGCTGGATGGTGAAGTCGTGCTGTAGACCTGGAGAGGCTGGGAAGCCAAGAAGCTCAAGGTTGAGCTACAGGTGATGGTCTTCTATCCAGGCTGAGATGTCTGATAGGCAGTCTGAGATCCAGGCAGCTACCATTGGATCATCTGGTAAAAACAAAAAGCTAGAGCTGTATGTCATTAGCATTTTCATGGTAGGAGAAGCCATAGCCAGGGGGCTCCTTCGACTGGACCCAAAAGGAAGATGACCGCCTGAAACACTGCTGGCCTCAAGTGAGGGTCCTGGAGGAACAGGACATAATTCTTTGTCTCTCTCTTACTCCCAGACAGCAGTGTGTGACCAATCTCCTCACCAGACCACCCACGGGCCCACTGCACCAAGGAGTTAGATGATAGAGCACTTTGAAGCACTGGCGCACCGATTCACTGCCTTCTCACCACTTCCCAGTATTGTTTGTCAAAACAAAGACCCTCCGGGGTCATTATTTTGAGAACTCCTTGTCATGTGATTCTTCACCCCGTCAAAATATGTATGTAGTCTAAAAGTGTGTGTGTGTGTGTGTGTGTGTGTGTGTGTGTGTGTGTGTGTGTGTGTGTGTGTGAGAAAGAAAAAATCTGAATGCATTTTACTTGACAATGCAGTACTTTGATAAAAATGCATTTACATTTTTTTTTTTGTCTAAAATGTTTTTCTGATGAAATCAGAATTCAAGTGATAAGTTAAAACAGGTATACATAACGAGAGTAAAATTGTTTGAAAGCAGATGGCCATCAAATTTGTGAAAATCATCAAAAATGTTGGCAGTTAAAACACAATTATGATGTAGTGGTCGAAACGTACAGATATAACTGTACAATGCTTTGACATGACATCAAAATGTGACATTTCTTTCCTTGCTAAATGAACAAATTAATATAGAGGAAAATAGTTTTGACCGGTAATGTCATGACTAGACTATTCATGATCCAAGCAAACCCCAGGGAAAAAACTTTTTTACTCCTGTATTTACTTCCTATTTATTTTGTTCTGTTATCATTGTGTAACATACATTATTAAGAGTTTTTGAATGAATTTTTTTGTTAATGGTGTCATTTTTTGAGAAAACTGCACAGAGATGATGATCCATGAATAGGGCTCTTAAATGATCTGTGAAGGAAATGTAATGTGTGCCATGCATTTCATCGACCAGCACAGCAGAACACGATCCAGCATCCGCTCTATATCAACATAGCCGACATTTACAGGAGAGCATTTGAAATGTCAGTGTTGCTGTTCAGCAGGTGTTTCTGTCTCACTTGAGTCTACAGGGAACAGAGGAGGGATGAGATTGGATAAGGAACGCGTGATAAATGAATCAAGAGTTGTTCTGTCTTCATATTGCACCCACAGAAACAAAACACGTGGAAAGGTTCCAACAATGTCCATAATCATTAGTATCTCAGTAGTCACATTTTGATTAGTTTTGTCTTGGACAATGATGCATGCATATTAAGCGAAACAGGGTTTATAAAGAATGAAGAAAATGAAACAATCAGGGAATAAGGGCATACAGGAAAACAGGGGAACTGAAACAAAAACACAGAATATAACAGTGAGTGCATGCCACTTTAGCTGTGTTCTTACCAGCAGAAACACTTATTGTCTTAATACATCAAACAAATAAAAGCAATCCTTTATACAATGATGTGTTGTGTTTCATAAAATAAAAAAAGAGAGCCACGTTTTCCCCCCCATTTAAGATTCTGTAGCACCACCCTCTCTTTCTGGGGTAGAAATTTCTAAAGGATTGCTCTTGGTTCATAAAATGATTTGTGATGTTATATTAAGACCCCCTCTCTATGATCATACCGTACTTTCTCACTATATTGTTGAATAAAGATCACTTTAATTTACTTTACTTCCTGAGTTCTATTTTGATAAGAGTTAAATGTAGAATAATTTCTAAATCTCAATTTGCCCCAAACCACGTATCTCCCTCCCTCTTTAGAGTGCAGACATGTTGAGCTGGGTCTGTTTCAATATTACCTCATTCCTAAACTGGGTAAACAAATCAAATCTAACTTCAATACCCTTTAGAGAGCAAGATTGTCAACGAAATTAAACAGCAATAACAGTGGGCCCACAAAATCACACACACACACACACACACAGAGTACCCTTTCTTCCCGTTCCTGGATCGCGATGCCGCAATATTCCTGGTCCCCCGCCGAAACGACGATCGTCCCCCGATGCCGGAGGAACACCCAACGTTTCCGGTAGCTGGGTGAGCTATCCGGAGGAATACCCCGAAGGGGAAAAAAACTCGTCGTGCGATCCCCGAGGCCCATCAAAGGAAAGTCTCACAGCAGAACACAACGGCAGAGATCGTACAGATGATGCACTAAGTAAGCGGTCTCAGGTCCAAGGCGGCAATGTCCGTAAGCGTTTTTTAAAAACTCAGATAAACGCGACGTTAACACATATTGTGGGCTAGCTGTATCGCAATAATTAACACAAAAACACTCTGTTACAAACAAGTTCTTTTAACGACTTATTATTACCCAATCGGATTACTCTAACCTATTTTGGGGCGGGTTTAAGCTACGGGATATCCAATCAGTAAATATAGACATGTTTGATTGTATGCACCACGTTTTCCACTGTGCACTTCTAACAAACTTTTACTCTACATAACGTAATGACATGTAGAAAGGTAACCTTATATAAAGCTATTAAACACCATCCCTAAATTAGAAAATAATTTACATTAACAATACAAATGAAAACAAACTGAATAAAATACATACTTTAACCCTATCACTCAATGGTTTGTTTTTTTATAGGGTTACATTTCCTTTTTGTAAACAAATTAATTAATAAAGATCTGAAGCTCTGCATATATAGGCTATAATTAGACATACTCTGCATAATTAGACATACTCCTTACTTAAGTGCTGCTGAGAGGTTTGTGTGTTTGTAGCTCCGTGTAGCTTCTATTTAACACTCTCTGTCGTTTATAGCTGTCATGAATTGTGCCTCTGTGGCTCTCTCTCTCTCTGACCACCAATGGAGGGAACCCTCTCCTGAGAACTAACTGTCCAGAACTACATTTCCCATCATGCCCCATACCTACGACTGATTATTGCCCAGGTGTACCTCATTAGACCAGCTATATAAGCTGTATTCTTAGCCTTGCTCTGGCTGGTATTTCTGAGCTTTTATACCTTTCTTTTGATTTCTTGTGTTGGCTTTGGACTGCTATCCATTTCTCTCATTGTTGCTGTCTGACTTCTGACACCTTGCCTCAATTCCTTGACCTTGATTATTGCTGTCCGGCTTGACCCTAGCCTTACACTGTTTACGATTCTGCCTCTGTCTCCGATATCCCTGTCTTTGTTGTTGATTTCCTGTCTGTCTGACCATTCTCAATAAAGAGCTAGCAAATGGTTCAGACCATCACTGACTCCTCGTTACAAACGCTTTAGTAAATCTTTCATTACTCCCAGTAAGTAAATGGCTTCTCCTTGCATTGTTACATGCACCGCTTGCCACATGTATAGTTTATCTCTCTCTGTTGGTGATCAGGGATTCACGTGTGTTAATACAAGGAAATAGCTAGGCTGACAGAGTAGGTTTTAGAATTAGAGACACATATCCAAATTTTATGAGGACAGTAAGAATGTGAGGGCTGTAGTTACTGATTTGTATGCGACTAGTTCAGTGAATCATGTACATTGTTTGGTTCCAGCATTAGAGCCAGTGCAGCAGGCCACTGTGAGGTGCACTAGTTGTGGGTCAAAACACCGCTCTTCCGTTCCGATCAGAACATCAAACAGGTTCTCCCCACTCAGTGACGCACCCACTGAGAAACCTGATCAAAGTGCTCTAGTAATTGGCGATTCTATTGTACGGAACGTGAAAATAGAGACACCAGCCACCGTAGTACGTACAATATTTACCAGAAGCCAGAGCGCATGACATTTTGGCAAATTTAGAAGTGCTGGCTAATGCTAAGCGTAAATTCAGTAAGTCGGAATTCTTTCATTTGAAAAATTCTAAAATGGATTTGAATAAAAAAAATGGCCAGAGTTTTGAGAACGCAGCAGACATGCAGTATCTACAGCCCTCAAATTCCTTCTGTCTTCAATTAAAGTTTGGATGCGTGTCTCTAATTTCTAAAACCTTCTCTGTCAGCCTAGCTATTTCCTTGCATTTATCACACGTTGAATCCCTGGACACTGACAGAGAAAGATAAACTATACATGTGGCAAGCAGTGCAAGTGACGATGGAAGGAGAAGCCATTTATTCACCTTAAGTGATGGAAGATTCACTTACCACTGTTGTCTGACACGAGCAAACAGGAATGCTACTGTAAAGGAAATCACAGAATGGGCTCAGAATACTTCCAGAAACCATTGTCAGTGAACACAATCCACCGCGAACAAGTGCAAAGAAGAAGCCAGATCCACAAGCTCAGAAATGAAACGGGTGGCGAAAGAGAAGACAATAATAGGTGCGTAAATGCGGGTGAGAACAAAAGTGAAGATGATCGGCTAAAGAGTGCTAGTTCACCACGGCACCATCAATGCAGAAAGTTTTAGATTAAACAACATATGCTCCCATCCAGACGTCATCTTTTTCAGGAAGACCTCATCTTTTTCAAACAACAAATAATCCATTTTCAGAATACCTGCATTTTTCAACAAGATAATGGTGCATCAATCACAGCATCATGCAGTCGAATTAGTTTGATATAATTTAATTATTTACATACTGCTAACACTATCTAATCGCTAAAGAACAGAGGTCTCCTCTGTGATGAATTGAAGAAGCGAGGCTTTAAAATATATATATATATATATATATTTTTCCCTTATATATTTATATATATATATAAAATATAGAAGTTGGCACCTATCATGTGTGTTTGTGTGTGTATAGTGTGTTTGTTTTACATACTGCTAACACTATCTAATCGCTAAAGAACAGAGAGAACCTTTAATATATATATATATATATATGTATATGTGTGTGTGTGTGTGTGTCTGTGTGTGTTTTGTCCCAGGGAGAACTGAGCCTAACTGAGCCTTTCTCCCAAGGTTTTTTTTTTTTCTCCATTCTGTCACAGATGGAGTTTTGGTTCCTTGTCATGTCTAGCTTATTTAGTAGGGGACACTTAATTTCCAGTGATTATTATAGAATTTATTGTACAGATACTATTTCAACTAAACTAAGGACATTAAGCGTGTGGTCTAGCCTTCTGCCTGTGATCTTACCTGGTTTTAAAATCAGTTAAGATTTGAAAGTCTTATTAGTGTGTATCAGGCCTAAGGGACACAGAACATGTTAGTACTCCCAAGAGAGCAAGAGATTTTGTGTGTGTATGCGCATGTGTGTGTGAAAGAGGTTCAGGTTTGAGTGGCAGAGTAGTAGATTGCATCTCCTGTGCTGGGGATTGGTGAGAGTACAACTATCAAAACATACATGCGCATACACACACAGCTTGTAAAATACACAAATCTACAAATGTTTTGCACCCTCAGTTTAAAAAAAAAAAATTCATACTGATTTCTATCACAGTTACATGCATTAGAAATCACACAGTACAACATGAAACTGTTATAACGATAAAGACACACACAGCATGCTCATAAGGGTACACCACAAAGGTTTTTTTTTGATTAGGGTTAGTTCAAATGTTTGAGAAAATTCCTTATGAATTAAGGAGTATATCAGTATGTCGTTATTATATGAAAGAGTAAAGGAAGAACCTCAGTTAGAGAAAGTCTGTATTCATGCTTTAGTATGCATAGTTGTGTAATGAACCTTGACAGTGGCCACGCTGTGCTTAATGCAGGATAATTCTGGCCTTTTCAGGAAGAACACTCATGATTTATTCATGACAGTCAGTCCGTCTGTTCCTGATGCTCATGTGCTGAGATCACTCTTACAATCACTCAGAAGAACCTGGGCTTTTGAAGACACTGGCACTGGGACCTGGGGGAATCGTGCATTGCTGGAGGTGAGTTAACTGAGTCGTGATGGGCCGTCATGTCTGTTATTTCTTGAATGTGACTCAGCATCCTAATGAGTTTATGACATCAGTGGCAGCTGGACACGTCTTCATCTGGAGTGTATATTCAGCTGTGGAAAAAGGACAAGACAATCTCTCTTTCTCCAGATATATATGTTTATCTCATATTGTCTTTGTAAAAGAACATTACTGTCAACATATGAATGCATGTACTGTGACTTCATGCAGGAAAATGGTTTATCAATTAGGGTTCAGTGTTTTTTGTGATTTTTCCAATCAGATTTTTGAACAAATCACAGCACTAAGACAGAGCTCATTAAGGTAGTTAATGAGATTCGCTTAAATTCGAAATCTAAAAAAAACTGGTACAACTAGATCCTAGCGCTGCATTTGGCGCTGAGAAACCATGCTCAGTTTGGGGGCCAGTTCTCTTCTGGCCGGACATCCAGCACTTAATTTCTAGTTTAATTTTAAACGCAGCTATATCAGATTGTGTAATAGACTTGTTGTGTGTTTGTGTTTGTGTGTGTGTGTGTGTGTGTGTCTGGTTCTCGTGATCTGTCCATGAGGCTCATCTAGGTATTCTGGTTTATCACCAAGTTATCTGTTGGTGCTGATCCACCATCTGATCTGGATACAAACTGAGAAACAGAATAAGAAAATAACAGCCTAATATTAGCGTAAATGCCTTTCTTTTTACAACATAGCAAATACAATGTGTGTTATGAGTAGTGTTCCCGGTTCCAGCTGATCTAATTAATGCAGCCTAAAAATCCATTAGCATTATTGAATAATAGAAGCGTATCAGTGTTTTATGTGTAAGCCAGGTTAGAGAAGTGTCTTTAAACTAGATTTAAACTGACAGAGTGTGTCTGCTTCCCGAATGCAGCAGACGTGAAGGACTATAATGTGACAAGAGCTCACTCAAGTATTGAAGCCATTCAAGGCTTTATAAGAAATTGGATTTAATAAGGAGCCAGTCCAGTGTTGACAGAACCGGGCTAATATGGTCATACTTCCTGGTTCTAGTAAGAACTCTATCTGCTGCGTTTTGGACCAGCTGGAGTTTATCAAGAATGCAGAACAACCACCCAATAGAGTATTACAATAATCTAATCTCGAGATCATAAACCCATAAATTAACATTTCTGCATTTGACGTTGAGAGCATAAGTCACAATTTAGGTGTTTTTTGAGATGGAAAAACACAATTTTACAGATGATAGAATCATGGTTTTCAAAGGAGAGATTGCTGTCAAACAGCACACCTAGGTTCCTAACTGATGAAGAAGAATTAACGGAGCAACCATCAAGTGTTAGACAGTGTTCTAGGTTATTACATGCAGGCTTTTTAGGTCCAATAATTAGCACCTCCATTTTTTTATTCAGAATTTAGCATTAAGTTATTCATCATCCAGTTTTTTTATATCGACTACGCATTCTGTTAGTTTCTCAATTTGGTGTGTATCACCAAGCAGAGAAGAAATATAGAGCTGAGTATCATCAGCATAGCAGTGAAAGCTAACACCATGTCTCCTGATAATATCTCCCAGAGGAAACACCATATACTTGTTACATCGTAAAAAGAATGGCATCTATGCTAATATTAGTCTTGTTTCTTTCTTATTCTATTTCTCAGCGTGTATCCAGATCATACGGTGGATCAGCACCTAGATATTATGTTCATCAGAGACCAGAACACCCGTGGACAGATCATCCGGATCCAGATGCACACTCACACACACACACACAATAAGTCCTTTGTACATTCTGACATAGCTGTGTTTAAGTGCTGGGCGTCCGGTCAGAGGAGAACTGACCCTAACTGAGCCTGGTTTCTCCCAAGGTTTTTTTCTCAATTTAAAGGTCTCAACTTCAGAGTAATCACTTGTATTATGGAAAGGATTAAAAAGTTGGTAAAACTACGTTCTGTTGAGAAGGAGGTGTGTCCTCCTTTAGGGTCTCTGAAAGTGTTCCAGCCAGGTGTGACAAATTATTGTTTTACAACTTATCTTAAGATCTCTTTATCTGGTCTTAGTATATAAGAAGGTGTGATTCTGTAGCCAGATCGGCCCATAGTGTGAATGTGTGTCTACATAAGTTAATCTTTATTATTTGTAATATTGTCTAAAATCATTATTCTAGTAGGCTAGTGACTGCTGTGGTTTTCCACATTGTTGGCGTGCTAGGCTGAGTCAGACCAGGATCAATTAACGGAGCCGGGGGAATGTCTTTTAAGATCTTGAAGTCTGGCCACCAAACTGGCTTAGCATGCTATTTCTTAGGGATTGCATAAAAAATTACTTTTTTTGAGTCTATCGAGGAGATGGCTGCATTAAGGTAAGCGATCTACGGGGTAGCCTCTGACTAAGACCTGGACTAGCCCAGATGTGTCGTGAGTCTGTTCTGGCCAAACAAGGTCTCTAAGCGACCCAGACTCCTAACGAACGATAAATCGAAACTAGAAAATATTATAGTTAATTAATGATCCAAATTTAATCACAACTAGAGGGATCAGCAGTTACATTTTAATAAATTTAACTAAAATCATGAAAGGTTGGAGTCAGATAAAATTATGTGAAGGGTCAGAATTAAAATTGGAAAAGTAAAAGATTAATAAATATAAGTAATTTTTCAAAAGCGCAAGGAAAAGACTGAATGTGCATTAGACCTTCGACCAGAGCCTCTGGATTCCATTCTTCAGAAAAGGGGGTCCCTTACAAAACAAATCCCAGTACGATCAATGCTTTGGTGATTGAATTTACATGGGCTTCTGAGCAAAGACACATTCATGAGATGAACAGAAGATAGAGGAAGAACGAGTGTAGGATGATGTCAAACACATTAGTAGATTAGGAGAAGTGGAGACCAGAGCTGTCACTGACTTCATTATAAAAGCTACAGTAATGAGATTGTATGTGTTATTGTTGTTTGGGTCGCAAAATACTGATATGTTCTGACAACTTTATTATTTGCAGAGCAAGAACCTTATTTAAAACCTTTGGTTGCTTTTAGAGATCCAGTGTCATAAATCCAGTGTCTCTAGAAGTGCAGATTCTCTTTGAGCAATCAGTGATTTACAGTATTTACATATTTTAGTATCTCTACAGCTCAACCTTAGCCGGTACAAAGCACTGTACACAGTGAAAAACCTCCCCAAAAGTGAGCCATAACGAATGCTACTATGCAGTAGAAAAGTGCATATAGATGGACAGACAGACAGATAGAGAGGCAGACAGACTGATAATCCACTGCTAATCCTCCTGATTCCAGCCGGCATTCCCTTAAACTCCAAAGCTTTAATTTGCATGCTTTTAAAGGCTGCTATGAAGAGCACCTCCACATGCACATTTCTCCCGTGTCCGCTTGTTTGTTTTCTGCTTTCTAATAAACATTGTCTTTACAAATTAATAAGTGGCAATGTCTACTCTTGGTTTCTCTGCACCAAATTACACCAGGAATAATTAACATTCCATTTATAATGCAAAACTGTTGTGTGAATATATTTTCATGTGAAAGTTTGTTTGGACCAGACAGTGTGACAAGCCAGAATGAAACTCTAAAGACACTTAATAATGACAAATAAACACTTAACAGAAGGTGACGGAAAACAACAGAAAGAGAGTGAGATTTTTTTTTTCCTTTTTTTTTTACTCACATGTATTAAATATGGACATGTATGTGATTCTAGCTGATTTTATTTATCTGTATTTTTGTGTAATACATTTATTGCTTTGATAACTTTGTGATGTTAGTGTCAAGCTTGTTTGAATATGAAAATATTAAATTGAGTCAGAGGGACATTTCTAAGATGTTTTTAACTCCTGTTAGATTCTTAGATCTTGCAACACCACCTTTTTTGTTTGATGTCACACTGAGTGGGTTCAACAGAAAACTGACTGGCACTGAATAATAACCATTTCATCGAACAAACAATTGTTTTTGTGTTTTAGTCCCAAGTATATACATACTTTTTACAACAACAATGACGAGATGACGAGAACAATTTGTTATTAAATGCAGAGACGTTTATGTAATCAAATGGATGATAATTGCTAGAAATGACGTGTCCCTGACTAAGCAAGCCAGAGGCGACAGCGGCAAGGTGTGAGTGTGTGTGTGTATCTGGTGATCTGTCCACGGGGTACATCTAGGTGTTCTGGTCTCTGATGAACATAATCTCTGGGTTCTGATCCACCATCTGTTCTGGATATGAGAAACAGAATAAGAAAGTAATGGACTAATATTAGCATAGATGGTATTCTTTTTACAATGTAGCGAGTGTTAAATAAAGCAGCAAGTCATAGATTTGCCACAGTGCTGTTTATAAACAACTCTAAAATTCTCATCTTACTGCAGTGCATAAAGATCAAACAATGAACATGGTGAACTACTGGAAGCATCGACCAATAAAGATACTACATAGATGAGCAGTATCCAAAAACCACTGTGATTTCAAATACATATGTCAAACAGTAGTAGTCAGAATTTATTCACGCTTGAGTGTAAACGTAAATAATTCTCAAAAAAAAGTAGGTACGGTAACACTGACTCCAACCGCCAGGTTTCCCTCTACCAAGATGAACTTGCAACTAGTGCCATCAAGCGGCTATTAGTTATATATATTATTATTATTTTTATTTTTTTTATTTTTTACACATATACACTGTTTATATACAAATCACAGTAAAACTATATAATAAAAAAGACATTTTATACTGTTACAATCTAAAAGTAAAATAGTGCAAAAACAATCTTGGTCATTGAGTTTGTTGTTGTCGTTGATTTGTCTTGTTTTGTTTTGTTTTTAATAGACCTTAAAGCCCTTCAAGACAGTGTCCTTATAGAAACAGAAGGAAAGAGAGATGAGCAATAATTAGAGGACAGAATGTAGGCTGATGTGTAAGCCAAACACACACACTGAATCTGCCACGTCTTTGAGTCACCTTGTGTTTGTGTGGCCTTAAAGGTCATCTCCAGGCTCACAGAGCTGCGGTGAGCTCAGCTCTCAGACCCAGAGGCTGTTATTTTCCTTTTATTTGCATCTCTTCTTTCAGCCTGTTTGACATGCAAAAGAGCAAAAGAAGTAAATAACGCTGAGAAATAGACTCTTTCTCTTCATCCTTTGTTTCACTCTATGCCAAATTTCATCTGATCATCTTCCTCCCATCTCTATCTCTCTGTCATTCTCTCTCCCTCAAACAGCCTAAAGCTCAACTAATTAAATACTTATAAATGATTCCTGTGGTATGTG